>NC_053185.1:16969696-17272727 GCF_905163445.1 Pararge aegeria | reverse complement strand
GGTCACAAAACTGTAGCAGGCTTAAGGTACTGATGAATCGATCGGGGGCTGAAATATAGTTTTAATGTCCCGAACTTATTAAAAAATGATGCGTGTACTTTAAAATTCATAAAATAAAATTTTCAATACCAGCGGGATTAGAACCCGCATATCAAAAGGACTTATATATAGGGGTCAAATCCCGCTAGTGAGTGATAAAGGATTAAAATCAAGACCAGCGCCGTAATTCTTGGCATAATAACTCAATACCTTCAGATC
This sequence comes from Pararge aegeria, assembly GCF_905163445.1. Taxonomy (NCBI): domain Eukaryota; kingdom Metazoa; phylum Arthropoda; class Insecta; order Lepidoptera; family Nymphalidae; genus Pararge; species Pararge aegeria. The sequence goes on along the minus strand of NC_053185.1, from coordinate 17,272,469 downwards.
TTTTCGACCGAATCGTGATCAGCTGTTTTAAATATATTTTCAATAAAACTGGTTTAGTGGAAAACTTAGTTGCATGAGTAACTATCGCCCTTCCCTGGATTAAGAACAATTAACGACAACTTCAAACGAATTCGGTAAACAAGGCCAGATAAAGGCCATAAAACACGACTCCCTTGGGATGAAGGTGACATCAATCGGTTTAAATACGGCCACTGTCAAACTGAGCTACGCGAAAACATTATTAAATGGTTGTAGGTACTAATCTCGCATCATCAGATCTATCAACGGTACCAACGTCTATTGCCATTCAAACTACACACATTTTAATGTTAAATTACAATTACCCCTACCTAAGCACCCGCCTCAAAAATTTATATAATTCTCTTTTTTTTCCATTTATTTATTTCTTTTTTTCCTTTATACAATTCTCCCTGTTAAATTGTCAAACGTTTGTTAATAAGACCATAGATATAGGGAAGACACTGTCTCCTGTAACACAGTTTTAACTACCGTAGGAGACAGGGCTTCACACTCATGAAATGTATACGTTTATTTTGATAAAATAAAGATATTATATAATTCCATCAAATGGTAGAAAATTTCAAAGTATTGGGCATCTTCGAAGTGTTAAAACTTACGGATTGCGAGGATGTGGACCTCGTATTTCATCAGCAGTACTTACCCGATGAATGAATGAATGTATAAATTTTTACTGTGATTTACAACGATGTATACACAATAGACCAGCAATCCCTGGCGTTGTGCTTTAAGCCTTTATGTTTAAGAACGTCTTGGGCCCAGAGGACTTGTATTTATCGGCGACAACCTGCGGTATTCTCCCCAATTTTTGCCTAGGAATGTTACATCCGTTACTGTACCCGCGCCGTCTTTACAATATATTAGGCATATTTTTATTTAGTTTAGTATAGCGTCAATAAATGGCAGTTGTTTACAAGCGATGAAGCTGTTGAGCACCATATTAAGGAAAACTTTCAACTGGCCTGACCTTCCGCTTCGGTATGAGTCACGTGGCCTTTTCTGTTGATATAAATTATTACCGCACATTGTCATTCTGGTATGGAAGTATAGTGAGAGCATCTACTGCAAACAAAAACACGTAATCAGTTTGTGGTGACATTACGTTTAAGGAAATTCTCGAGATGAGAAGTTTTGCAAATAAAAGATACTTGTCTATTCACACTTAATCAAGCTTGAATGAGATAGTATACATGCGTTCAAGTTAAGCGTTCAAGATCCGTGAAGTGGTTGGGATTACGTCAAGAAAATTTGACCGAAGCGTGAATCTGGTGTAAATTATAGGCCTCCTCAGATTAATGGACAAACAGCGGAACTTTGTACGACGTGTTCCTTGAACACCCTGCCCTGTAAATGGTTAGAAAATGCATCTAGAAAAACCTTGGATTAACTAGTTTGGCGATCTGTATGACATACTACTACTTAAGCGTGCAACTCTATTTGGGTGTGAATGCGGGGTGTGGGAGAGTCACAGAAAACATGTCATATAACATTCGAAGAATTATTTTGTTTTGTCGATAGAGAACGCATCTCTATAATTTCATTTGTTTTGTTAACCTGCCTGCGGGGATTTACAGCTTGCAGTGGATAAAGGAAATATACCTGTATCGAATTGAGAACCTCAGCGTTATTTTTGAAAATTTGTACTAAATTTACCTGAAAGGATAATCCTTTCAGGTAAATTTCTTATTCATTATAAACTAATTATTGGTATCGCCCCAGGAATATTGGCGAAATTGGTATCGTAACATGAACCCCAGGCGCCATGCGATATTGGTATCGTAGTATCGCTTTAAGTAACATGAACAGTTACTTAAAGCCCGAAATTACTATCATAATGAATCTAAACCAAAATCTTTGATGTCAGATGATGACCTATTGCATTAAGTGGACAATTCTTATCTATTCCTTTGCGGAGTGATGATAAATGATAGAGATTTGCTAGAAATTGCTAAATGGACTGTATTTCCTATGATAATAATTGATAATAATATGCAAATGATATAATGATATTGATATTGAGCACGCGTCTAGTGGCAGGCGAAGTGGACTGCCCTAGTTATGGCCACGAGGCTCGACGATTGCGTAAACTGCTGACGGTCCAGTGTTCGGTACCCGCATTTGCCCGAACCACAGGGAAGAGTAGGAAAAGGATAGCATAAAAAGAAATCTGCCATGGATTAGATCGGTTATTAATTTGGGACGTTAGTCAGTCAATTTGGGCGTTGATATTTCCACAATGGTATATACGAGTATATCATAACGTAAGTATACTTATAACGTGACTTATTGATATGTCCCTATAGTAGGACATCCGTAAATAGTTACTGAAAGTAGGACATGATTTCCGATCATAATATAGGAAACGGAAATTAAAAGGATTGGGTGGTCGAAGTTACCTTTTTGTTTTTATTACATAGATAATTACAGTACCTTGCTGAAACCTTTGGGAATTAATTGTATCAGCATAATAGTAACATACTTTATACATCTATACATATAGTGTCTAACTACATGACTAGTATCATGTCTCTACATGTTATTAAGAACAAGGATTAAGGGTGCGAAGAATCAAAAAAGCAGGAAATATTGTATCAATAAATAAATAAATGTCAACCGAAATTATTAGCAGTCTGAAATATTTAATGTCAGATTTAATTTTACAGTGAAATTGTTTTCCTTTCCTGAAGTTAAGGCAGGTAGTATATAGTGGTAGGAATTTTCAGATTTTGGATTCGATTAATTCCCTATTTATTAACCGAAAACGACGGTTCTAAGGAGAATCTGTGAATGATGAATCTTTACAGAAAAACAAATCTTTGGAAGATGCCATTAGGTGGGCAGATGATATGAAGCGATTAATAAGGCAAGAGTTGGACAGAAACGGAATAAGATCTCAGAGTGTGGATAAAACGATAAAAGAATAATCAGCAGTAGACGTCCATTGGAGAAGATGATATAGAACTTCAAATCTCTCGTATCAGTCGTATCTGCGTACAAAACCACGTGATCAGTACAGTAACACCAAATATTTTATGAGTGCGAAGCAAAGAAAAAAAGCTAGTATATTTATTTAATTATTATAATAAGCTAATCCCAAAGGACTGGCCGACTACGCATGGCAGCGTTGCGTTCAATGAATGTTTAATTATTATGTCGCATTAACTAGAATATTAATGGGACGGTCGACGTTATATAGGGCCTGCAATGCAAAGTCGACACATCAAACGTGATTAGTTCACGGTCAAATCAATTTAACGATTAATGTTCACTTATTTACTAACTATTATTAAAGGAACCTTTTATTGGATAGATTCTGCACTCTGAAATATAAACTCATGTTATAAACTAAAACGTAGCTGACGACCTCTCTGGCGAAACGGTGAGCGCTGTTATTAATGGTTCGATTCCCGGTAGGAAAATTTGGGAATTTATAATTTCTGAATTTTCTCTGGTCTGGTCTGGTGGCTGGTTACCGCCCTACCGACAAAGATGTGCCGCTAAGCGGTTTAGAGTTCCGGTGCGATGTCGCGTAGAAACCAATTAGGGGTCTGACTACTATACCTACCACCAGGTGAGATTGCAGTCAAGGGCTAACTTGTAGTGAAATAAAAAAAAACTGTAGCAATATTTGCAACCTACAATGCATTAACTTCATGCCTCGACACGTTTAATACTACGTTCCTACCAAGTAAGACCTAACACTAGTGGACAGTGGACACCAGTCAACTAAGTACTAAGACATAGAATTGATGTAGATTGCTCAGACAGACAAGTCAAGCAAGCAAGGGTAGAGTCAAATCAAGATCATGATCCAAATTCCACTGACTTATTAAAGCCTTACCAGAAGTAAGACTTGCAAAAATATTAAAGACTCATTTGAGTGTTCCCCTCCACGGAAATCTTTAGTAAAAGGCGAAAGATTTATACGTTTTGAAGGGAAACCAGAGTTACCGAACTATTCTATAGTCCCGTAGTCATAGGCTGCGAAAAAATCTCCATAGCGCAATACACAAAACGCAATATTGGGAACAACGGCATCTAGTGGTAGTTTTGCCACTTTGAATGTACATCGCGTACATAGATGGCGCTATTAACCAAATCGACTCTGTTAGTAAGTTACTTGTGAAGTCCCATAAGTGCAAGGGTTCCTTGAATGCTCTGCATAAACTGGCCTCATCTATCATAATAGGAATTCATCTATTTTAAGTAGTATGGTATATATTCAAATATTTTATAGCTTCATGAGTAAATACATATTAATTTCGTAAGCGCATGCATATTTTTAGATCGCGAATACTAATCTGTAACTAAACTTAAAGTTTTATGTTTTGACCAAACTAATTGTGTATATTCATAGAATCCTGACAAATTGTTTACTTAGTTTATATAACGGCTGAAAATTGCTCGGCTGATTCTAATGTTCTGCAGCCCCCCTGGTGGTACCTTGAGCCATTGAAGCATATAGAATATCTGCAAAAGTTATATACCTACACGCAATCCAAAAATATCTCTTGGGAATGGTATTAAGCATAAACGAAGAAACCGTCTTTATTCCATCGCAATTTCAAATAAGCAAGTAACATTATCTAAATAGCGCAGGACCATAATGAAATGAGTACACAAAAGGATAAAAACGTAAAACCATCTGCATGGAAGCATTAATGCGTGTTATGTTGTGGTATATGTTAATACAGGTTTAAATATACTTGTATTATGTCACCCGTGCGACCTTGCAAGGGTCACCGTTTATCTCATATCATGTTCAACGTACTGGGCCGTGAGCCGGCTCAATACAAACAGGTTCCCCGTAACTATGTGAATTATATAAATTCTTTTGCGAGCAGATTATTGTGTCAAGGAGGCGCTTCATCTTTTAACACGACATCGTTTTGTTTTTGCAAAACGGTGGGAAGCATTGTCTGCAGTTGTCTTCTATAGCTGAGTTTCTTACAGTTGCGACCAATCAAGACATACCAAGTTTGTACAAATAATACGGAAGGGTCGCGATGGTAAAGGCAACGTGAAACCTGCACAGCTTTTCCATGTCACTTCTTGGATATTAAAAGAAGATCTGGCAAGACACTCCGAAACAGAGAGACTTGACGCAAAATTTATTAGGCTTTATGCCTTTTCTGAAAGGACAGATTTGAACTCAAGTTTAAAAATAGGTTTATGAATAATTGGCTGTTCGAAGGTAATTAAATATTAACGTTTCGCCTTGCATATTCTTCGAAATGGTGATCAATGAACTGAGTAATAATTTTCTTACAAATGGCCTAACCGCAAAACCTTGGGGGAACATTGTATCTCCAATACTCGGCTACGTCGAAACTAAATAAATAAACTGAACAAAATTGAGTATCTAACTGCGATTTTAAAATAACTGCCTCTAATGGAGTTCACGTTTCCGAAATGTTTGTACGAGTGACAGTTTTTACGGGCTTATCATCAAAACGGCTTACCAAATTTTTGATAGACAGTTAAAGGATATACGAAGATTGACTTTTCTCAAGATTGATTGATGCACGTTTTCACTTATAACGAACAAGCCCATGCGTTAACAAATAACGCCTAACCTAAGGAGATTCCTAGGCATACATCATCCGTTCACCAATACTTATCACATAAGCCATTGCCTAAATAAGTAACACCATAAGGAGATTCGATTTAGGTGATGCCCAGATTTAATGAAAACGGGAATTAGTGTTTTAGCCTGGGTTAGTTATCCTAGAAATTTAAAATGGAGTTTACGTTTTGCCAACGACTTAAACTCTTGGAGTTGCCACAGTTGAGCCACTAATGATTGTGCGAAATGGAACTTGGAGTGTTGCAAATAGAAGTTGGATCGTAGGTAAATTCGGAATATAATTATAAGCTTGCTTCCGGAAAGCTTGGTATAGGGTTGAGCTTACTTTCACGCGGTAAATCATAATCGTAAGCTGTTTGCTTACGATTTCAAGTACAACAGTAGCAAGTTTGAATATAAAACGAGAATAAATACGGTTCGAAGAATTCAAGATTATGTACAAAAGTGCGTAAGACGCATATGGAAGTCGGCCTCAAATAGTAATGAATCATACCGTAACAGGCAAACCTTGTGCTACGTTCAATAACAACTTACTTGAAAACATTAAATAAAAGAAAAAAGCATTTAAAAAGACCCTGATGAATGAATGATACGTAGAATAAATGTAGAAATGATAAATCAACGAGAATAAAATTTAGACAATGCTTTTGTAAAATTATGTCAGTTTTATATATAACACAATACTTTTGAAAATTTTGACATTTGGAAGAGATTAGATACTGGTATCAGAAAGCGCGAAAATGGTGTGTAACTATTAACATACTCAACAACTTTTATTACGACAGGATTACGTTTTGCATAATATGGAGTTACTAGCTGTTGCCCGCGACTTCGTCTGCGTTTAATTTTGTTTTTAAAGTATTCAGAATCGCTAAGCCTTAAATGAGTATAGTAGTATATATAACATGTGACTGTCAATTAATTATAGACAGATAATTTGCAATAAAATAAAAGTGCGACTATAATTAAAGATCTATGCTTTCCTATCTCTTAAGTTGGACCAGACTGCTCACGGTGTGCCAATTTAATTTAAAATCGCTTAAGTAGTTTTGGAGTCCATCGCTGACAAACATCGTGACAGGAGATTTATATATATTAAGATAGAGTATTTTAGTTATAGACGGATCTCCCTGGCGGGCGTAGCGGTGAGAGCTATGAATTTAAGTAGGAGGTCCCGGGTTCGATTCTCGGCAGGGGCAATTTGGAAATAATATCTCTGGTAAAAAAAACCTCTCTGGTTCGGTCTGGCTTTGATTGTGGCTAGTTACCACCATACCACCAACGAAGTGCCGCTAAGCAATTTAGTGTTCCGGTGCAATGTCGCATAGAAACCGATTAGGGGTGTGACCACCATACTCCCTAACAGGTTAGACCGCTAGCACTTTAAACTGCATCATCACTTACAACCAGGTAGATGCAGATTGCAGTCAAGGGCTAACTTGTAGTGGAATAAAACAAAAATTGATTACACGAGTTGTATCATTAGCATGTCTTGTTACACCTATATATAATATATAAAATTCTCGGGTCACAATGTCAGTATCCATTCTCCATCGAAATAATTTTTTTATTTTTTACGATTTGGCATCCCAAGATTTTATTAAACGTCCAAATAAGAGCGGACGAAGTCACGGGCAGAACAGCTAGTCATTCACAGAACAGTCTTGTTATATCAGAATGTTGTGTGTGTTCTGTTCATCAGACAGCAAATTGCAGATGTTGTTTGTATTTACAAAACGTATCTAACCAAATTTCAGACAAAATTCCATGCTTCCGGACCCAATTTGCGTTGTCTGTCAATTAGTTATTAAGAAGTATATGTAGAATATACGCATTTAAAAATAAAACAAAGAAACTGACCCCTGTATCGTTTCTAAAGAAAAGTGTCTCAGCAAGTGGGTAAGTATAATGTATGATGATGACCATGATCGCTATAATGATTATGATGGAATACTTGTATTGTCAGTTCCGGTAATCTTAAGTGTACAATTTGTTTAATTTACTACGTCGCTCTAACGACAAATGAGCGATGGAGAACAGGAGCTGTTTTTAATGGAATACATAAAACTACTGTAGTATTGTCGATATTGTTCGTTTATTCATGTCAGCGGTTATAGCCCAGTGGGTAGGACTTCCACTTCACTTTCGTGGAGGGTGAGTTCGAATCCCAACACGCACTTCTAACTAACTAAAAGTGACTTGCGTTTCTAGCAATCAAAATATCTCTTGCTTCGACGGTGAAGGAAAACCTCGTGAGGAAACCACTTCAGCTTTATTCAAATTCTATTTCAAAATTTCTTCATTTATGTAGGCTTATCACAGGCACTTATAAAGCGTTCATAAATATATGTTAACATAATTGTAAGGGGATGGTGATAACTTCGTTCGCCAACTTGAGCCTAAAGCTACGAGGGTTCCAAACGCGCCCTGGTCTAATATATTTTTTTTCAGTTATCACCATCTCACGGTAAATTAATATTAAGCTATGAAGTTAGAGCAAGTCATACCCAAGCTTATTTATCGTTTTATTAATCCTTAAAATTATTATTAATTAGGATTGTAAGCTTACGTTTTATAGAAACTTTGAACTTATTGAGAGACATCTCAAAGATGTCATTCGGTAATTTGTTATAAAATAATATATAATTGTCCTTGAATAAATTAGCAATCTTATGTAGCCTAATAAACTGCACAACAACTTTATTTTAGCTTCTTATATTTATACTGTTACAGTCCATTTTCTTTTTGAATATTTTTATATTTTTATGGACATAAATTAAATTTTCAAATATTTACCGACTATGCACCGTCATTATTTTAACTTCTTTAAATTTATCCTTTATATATATAAGTATGAGATATCATACCTTTTAAAAGTTAGAAGTAAGTGCCGGGGATCGAAATCGGTTATCTCGTAACGGAGACCCTAACTAAGGTTAAAGCTAAAACCGCAAATAGAGTTAACTAATAGTATATAATGAAATGCAATTGAACTGGATCCATAGATACCCACATAACGTTTCTTTCGCAGGAACGTGTTATCCTTACCACCTTAACGGCTAGTATTTTTAACCACCTGCTGTATCAGGAAGACCGTCCTACAAAATTTTAATATGGTTATTCAAGGGTCGAATAAAGAGACCCCGAATGCGGTCAACCCCAATATTTTACGGCGGTGTTTACTTATAAAAGAAACCAAGACTAAGGAACAAAAATTTTTTTTTTTTTATACAACCCCCATCAGTATAGCCTACAATCTTCCTTTTCAATCGGTACCCATATCGAGGGAGTTGTGAAAAAATATATAATCCGCCATCTTGCGGCGGCGCGGCGGCCATATTGGCAATTTTTTTCAAACATAGCTAAGGACACTAATTACACAAACAGACACACGAACAGACATGCACACACACACGCACGCATGCACACGAGGGTTAAAAATCGCATTCACTAACTAATCCTAATGGAACTAAATTAACCTGCCTCATAACAATCGAGGTGACTTCACCTCTCGCCTTATTTGTAGCTCGAGCTAATTAACTTGACATAATATCAAAGAAATCCTTTTGAAACACTACGAATCATGTTTAATAGCAGCATCTAAACTCCATTTTTAATGACTTATTTAAAAAAATTGAACATTCTTTTCATAATTTTTTTAGGGTAAAGTATGTTTTGTAACTTAAAAAAACAAGTGTAATAAAATAAATGATTAAATCCGAACAAAACTTTTTTTATACGTGGGTTTTTATTTTTGTCAATAATCTTATTGTTTACATTCTAAGACAGGTAATTGAAAATAGACTTTACACGCTGGCTTGACTTAGAAACGCTGTCTCGGGCTTTTACGTACCATCCGTCCATCTAACCGTTCCTATTACGTAACCTTTCTGACAGTTGCTGTTGAATCTCCATACGAAATATTCAATACACATACCACAGTCTTTATTACAGTGTACGACGAATGAGATGATTAAGTTGGATCACGAAACACCATTCTTAACAATTTTCGGTTCATTTTGTTATGAGTGGCTGTAACTAGGGATCATAAAAAAAAATTACGGACCATGGACCTGCTGCTGCTTGAAATGAGGATAAACTAAAAATCCAGCCAACGAAACTTTGCATTTATAATATTAGTAGTTATAAGTTTATAACCATGTACCTATTTAATAAAACAAGAAATTTTCTATGAAAAAAAGAAACAAAATCTACTGATAGTTCCAAACATCGGTTCATAAGATTAACGCGATCAAAAATCTCATAAAACTCTTCAGATTTATGATATTAAAGTACATGTATTCTGGAAATAGATTACTAAAATCTAAAACGCGAAGATAAAATTTAGAAACTTAGTCCATCGACTTAACAGACTTAACATCGAGAAACATAAGCAAATTAGTCTGCCAAAAATAAGATGGCTACCATGAACTGGCCAATCGTAAAACGAGTAACGAAACCACGTTCACTGATTAGCTAATGCTAACGAATCCAAATTAACCTGCCCTGCAAACATCACAATGACTTCCATACATTATACCTTGCTATTGAGAGTTGAGACTTGATTAAAAGCATGTATAAAATGTACCATCCCTATGTATTTTGACGATCGACTGGCGCAGTGGGCAGCGACCCTGCTTTCTGAGTCCAGGCCCTGGGTTCCATTCCCACAACTGGACAATTTTTGTGTGATGAACAGCAATATTATTCAGTGTCTGGGTATTTATCTGTATATTATAAGTATTTATGTATATTATTCATAAAAATATTCTTCAGTCATCTTAGTACCTAATGTAACAAGCTACGCTTACTTGGAGGCTAGATCGCGATGTGTGTATGGTCGTAGTATATTTATTTATTTATTATTATATTTCATGGAATATCTGATTCTAGCAGTTAGCATCAAGGTTTGAAAACCGGTACAAAAACAAAAGGGTTTCGACCGGAATCGGTTTCATTGATATCCAATAATAAACAATATAATATTAACCGGCTAACTGCTGCGTCGATGACGTTTTTTAAATATCAGCTGTTAACCTAATAATATCAATCAGTTATTTTTTTTATTATTATTTTATCACACAAAATACTAAAATTAGTATTCTTCGCATCCTGAAACTCACATGAGTTTGTTTATTTTTTTTTTCAGTTAACCGGTAAAATAAAAATACCATATTTTAACCGGCTGTTATCGTTAATTTACCGGTTAATTAAAACCGAACACTGCTAAACATTATCGATTACGGACCGTTAAACCCAGGTTTAATACCAGCAATAACTAAAATAAAGTTGAGGGTATTTTTTTTTAATTTACGTCCATAATAGCGTAATTAGCTACACCAGATTAAAGTTGATTCAAATTATAATTATTTTACCACATGGAGCAATCTGCAAATTATTAAAGTGGTCGTAATTTATTCACATTCCTAACAACGACTAAATCCACTGTGAATCTATAATAATACTTATAATGAATGCAATAGCGTGTCTGTGTGTTTGCTACCTTTAGATCTGACTGAATAGACAGGTTTTTATTCCACTACAAGTTTCACCGGGTGGTAAGAATGCAATTTCACCGGGTGGTAAGTGATGATGCAGTTTAAGATTTTAACCGGCTAACCTGTTAGAGATATAGCAGTTGTATTGAACTCATACCCCAAATCTGTTTTAATGCGGCATCGTCGTATCGGAACGTTGAGTCGCTTGGCGGTACGTCTTTGTCGATAGAGTGGTATTAAGCCTTCCTCGAACTTCCTTGAGACCTCTCACTTATTCTTATAAGCGTCCTACGTCCGGGAGGTCCGTCCGTCCTGACCTCTGTGTCAGGGAGGTCGTCACATAATATTGATGAAATTTGGCACAGAGATACCTTATATTTAGATATGGGAAGGAAAAGCTCATGGCCCTTGACAATTTTGTACCAAAAGTTCACACTTAAACAATAGGTCATACGCAAACACGTACACGTGGAAATTTTACTAAACATAAACTAACATAACAATAATTTAGTCCAGTTGTAAATACTTTTTTTGTAAATTCATGTTTGACTCAGATAATATAAGCCAAGAAAACCTTCAAGTCTATAATCTCTAGATGTTACGGTCGGTAGAAAAAAAATCTCCACGCGGACAAAGTCGGACCACAAAACTAGTAAATAACATAAAACGCTACATAATACCCACATGTGTCTCCGGACACAATTACATCACATCTTAGAAAACATAATATCTATAAATAATCTGGCAACCATCACGTTGTATACAAAAGTGAAGAAGTTCTCTTTATATTTAACGACCTCGCTGGCGCAGTGATAAGCGCTATGGGCTTATAATTGGGAGGTCCCAGGTTCTATCACTAGTCAAGGAGATTTGGTAATTTATAATTTCCGAATTTTCACTGATCTGGTCAGGCAGGCTTCAGTCGTATCTGGTTACCGTGCAGCCAAGCGATTTAGCTTCCCGGTTTCGCGTATTAGAAACCGATAAGGGGTAATCGATTTAATATAACTGCCATACCCCTTAAAGGTTAACCCGCTACTATTACAACTGCATCATACAGGTGAGATTACATTCAAGGCCTAACTTGTAGTGGAATAAAGAAAAATATATCGGACAAAGCTAGACTGCATTAAAGTGAAAAGATAAAGTCAAATATTTCTTTATTCAAATAGGCACATAGACGGCACTTTCGATGTGTTCATTACATACAAAATGTGTACATAGTAGTGAGTAGTGATGGCGATAACTAAATTCGGAAACTTAAAACTAAAACTACGAGGGTTCCAAACTAGCCCTGGTCTAAGAAGAAGCCCACAATAAACTTAGCCGGGTGTTCTTTTTACTAACACCATCTCACGTTGTTAAAATATTTAAGAAACAACCTGGTAGAAGCAGTAATTTATAGCCATGCTTTTTTATCGTTTACGTTAAGCTTTCACCTAATACAAACTTTGAACTTTTTAAGAGACTTCTCCAAGATATCAACCAGTAATTTATTGTAAAATTGTATACAATTTCTTTTAAATGAATTACTTATTATATGTAGTCAAGATATCGACAAGTAATTTAATGTAAAATTATTTACAATTTCTTTTAAATGAATTACTTATTATACGAAGTCTCTTATATTGCACTGCAAGTTTATTTTTGCGTTTTAATGTCTCAAAATATTGAAGTCACATTTTCTCTTAAATTAAGATATATTTTTGTGAACATATATTAAATTTTCAAATGTGTATTGGCTACTGACTGTCACTATTTTAATTCACACTGATTGCAAATGATGATTGATGATGCCTAAGGTCGAGCGTAAATGCCTAGGAGTTGCCTGTTTACTCCTAATATGATAAAACCTGTTTTCTTGAACAGAAGATAAATGAATGATGAACATTCTAGAATTCCATGGTGGTCTGGCGAGTCAACAAGTGTAGTCCATTTCACATTCGTAGATATTGCGGTGGTTATGATAACTAATAATATAGGACTAAAGGCTAAGGTAGAGCGATCTGTAAGATGGCTTTACTCTTTAATTTAAGGTATTAGAGTACCAAAGGAGTTGATTAAAACGGAAGCCGGAAACGCATTCCACACTCCATCTTTGCATTAGAAACAAGAAAGCTTTGTACGTGACTACGGGACTCCTTCGAGTATAAGTATTCTTGTTTTATAGTTATAAACTCTGTTTACTGTAGTTAGGTACCTACCAGTAAGATACTTCGTTTTTTTCTTCGTTTATTTAATCTCACTTCTGAATAATCTAAACACTTATGTTATCAATTAAAATAGTTTTTGATGCTCTCATCGTTCTTAGTACGAGCCCATGGGATATAAATGGTCATGGTGCAGAGTATTGCGAAAAGCGCCTTTGAATAGTTTTACGGAACTAGAATAGTTCTTTAGCAGACGTTGTCTAATATATGAAATATCAATAGACAAGCAACCTTGTCTTACAATTTTGCATACAATGTTGCTATAAATAAAAAGACAAATCTCTGCAATTAAGTTTATAATATAACACAAATAATTACTATGTGATGTGTCTGACTTACGCTTGTAGTAAAAATATCGATTTATACAGGTAGATATCTTTTTTGGATATACGATATTTTTTGGGCGATATTTATTCTTACGATACATTGACATAATATTGATATGAATAATCAGGTATCGAATACGATTTAATACAATGCACTGACTTGATAAAGAACAATGATGTTTTAGAAATTTTCAATCATAATGATGTTTCTTTTTTTATTCGATATTATTAATTTCTTTTAACAACAATATTTTTTGGCACTTCCTGCATCTTTAAATTAAGCGTAATATTCTTTAACTTCATTTCAGTGTTCCTACTTTTTATTTTTAAAGTTACGATACAAAGTAGCAAACTATTTCTTCAGAGTTCACTGAAGTGAATAAAATAAATAAATACAAGACTGCACTATATTCTATTCACCGCTCCCGAAGCATTCTCTCTTCCGCAAATAAAAATAAACGAACCGGACGAATGATTAGATGAAACAGTAAGTGAATGGATTCATTTGTAAGTAAAACACGAGCGCGCGCTCTATGCACTTCACGATACGAGAGTAAATAAACACTTGAACAATAACACAAAGATAGGTACCTACTTTATATTAGAAAAAACTCTCTGGTGCAGTGGTAAGGTAAGGTTTTGGTTCGATTCCCAGAAAGAACAATTTGGGAGTTTAAAATTTTTGAAATTTCTCTGATCTGGTCTGGTTAGAGGCTTTGCACGTGGCTGGTTACCACCATACTGACACGATGTACCGCAACGCTAAATTCGTCGAAACCAATTAAGCGTTTCAGTACGTTGCACGATGTCGCGTATGAACCGATTATATGGGGTATGGGTTTAATATAACTGCCATACCCCCTAACAGGTTAGCCCGATACAATTTTAGACTGCGTCCAGTGGCGTGCATAGTGGGTATGCACAGGGTATGCAGATGATATAAAATGAAGAAAATCTCCAGTACGAGTTAAAAAAAAACTTAAGTATAGGCATTGTAAGAGTATTAAAAAGCCTACCCTTAAGTATTTATATTTAGCTTATAGAGTACTGGAGATTTACTTAATTTTATATCATCTGCCTACCCCGTATACCCTCTACGCCACTCGGCTTAACACCTGCGCCTAAGGTTGAGAGATACAGGGAATTTGCATCCCCTGCAGAGTGTTGCTCTTTTTATAGGCTATGGCACAGTGGCATGCACAGGCTTTTTGACCAGGGTATGCATAAAGAAGAAAGATGCTATAGAATGGCAAAATCTTTCGCATTTATGAGCTATGCAAAATTTTTAGGTCGGGCATTGCTTTTGTGCATGAATTAAGTGCACGCTACTGACTGCATCATCAGTGACACGAGAATACAGTCAAAGGCTAACTTGTAGTGGAATAAAAAAAAACGTGAATCATCATCGACAGCCTATTTGTCCCACAGCTGGGCACAGGTTCTCTTTCATATTATCAGCTGCTGCTTTAAGAGTTAGTCAAACGAATACTACAGTGCAACATACTGGGTTACATAAAATTCATAATTCGTTTAAGGAAATTGCATACAATTCCACAATAAACTACCAATTGACATCTTGGAGATGTCTCTTAAAAAGTTCAAAGTTTGTATTAAACGTAAGCTTATAGAAAGTCCTATTATAGTATAAAGGTAAAACGTAATCGATTAAAAAGCTTGGGTGTAAATTATTGCTCTAACCAGGTTGCTCTTCTAATAACTTAAAATCACATTGTGAGATGGTGATAATAAAAAAAAAACACCCGGCTAAGTTTGTTGTGGGCTTCTTCTTAGACCAGGACGCATTTGGAACCCTCGTAGCTTTAATTTTAAGTTTACGAATGTGGTTATCGCCATCATCTCACTACCGTGTAATTCTTATGTACGCATCAAAAGTGCCACCTATGGGCCGGGCCTACTTGAATAAAGATATTTTTGACTTTGACTTTGACTATCACATGTCAGTTATACCATCCCGGAGTGACGATATGTGTCTTAGGGATACACCATTGGTAAAAACAAAAAATTTCGGACTCGGCAGTACCGAATTGGGCATAAAAGTCTAGGACCTAGAGATCCGTTTTCCAATATGGTAACCACTACACCAATGAGCCAGTTAGAAATTTATAAATATAATAATATGTTATTTTTTAAATGTACTACTTTAAAACATAATCTGACAACTTAAACCGAGTCCTGAAATTTGAAAGGGGCTTTAACTAATGGAAGTTGAAAAATCACCAATTTTCACAAACGCTGTTAGTATGAATTTTTATCACAGAAAATCTATCCGAAAACACAATTTATTTTGATATTTTTGCCACCTTTAGTAGTTCTTAAAATAATCTGCGTTTACGGACGGGCGGAAAAATTCACATCATATGGCATCATTTTTAACATTTCGATACGGAGCCCTGATGACTAGATAGATATACTACACAAATTAACGCAGATAGCAAATTAAACTTCTAAAAATAACAAATTAACGTTCAAATAAACACTTGCTTGTAACTATTAATAACGGAAGATTTTTAATTCATTAAAAAGGATTATAATATCAGTACTCACAGCCCGGCGAGATTCCGTTCTCCTTCATAGCGCAGCGAAAAGGGTAATAGGTGCCTGGCAGCACCTTGCCGTACATTGTCCGATCCATGTTGGGCCAATCACGAGGCGGTTTTGTGAATTAATACACCCACGAGAACAACACTGCGGTTAGCGCACCATAATCACAGCCTACACACCATCCGAGTAAACAAAACAAATCTGCATTTACTAATTATCACTAACACCTGCCGCTTCCTGACTCCCTAGTACATACTGATAAGCCCGAAGTTTTGTGTAGCTGAAGGACGTTAAACTGGTGTGGGCATTACTGACGCCATTATCAGCGATAACTGATAAGGTTATTCATATCGATACTTATATCGATGTTTAAGTCGTACGTGATAAGCCAATGTCAGGAGTGCGAGGTCGCGAGGCGCTAGGTGTGCGACTCAACGAGGAGAGTATTCGTCAACGCGTCCCAGTCACAACTAAAGTTGTAGACACGTAGAGCGCAGCGTACCGGCGCCTGCGCATGTTCCTCCAGCCGGCATGGCTGGAGTATTTATACGAAATTATGAACACAAATCAATAAATTCATAATATATGCCCTATTCAAAATCAAGGGTCGATTTATCGCGTGGTTATTTCGAAAGGCGATCACACATTCATATCAGCATGCTCCGTACGCGCCGTATTTGTTATGCGTAAGCGGCTAAACGTAGTCAGTACTAAACAGCTGGTTTTGGAAATATATCTTATTTGCGGATTCTGTGAGTTTGCCCAAACTAACCAATTCGAGAAAAAAAACACTTAAAACACCTAAAGACACACCACGTTAAAGCTAAAAATCTGCAGTTACATGGACATTTTAGGTACGCTAAACCGATAAATAATTGTACATAAAAACAATCTTGTTATTCTGGTTTATTGTTTATACGAATAAATAAGAGCACAAGAATTTGAAAAACAAATTGATAAAACTGAAATGTAATAAAACTTTAATGTTACAAAAAGCCCTACTTGTCTTAAAAAATTTAATATCTGTTCTGAATACGATTGACACCATTCTCATCATTTACAAGGCTCGTGCGCGGTGCGGATAAATCTGCAACCAGCTTATAATAATAAAATAAACAAAATAAGTCCATAACTTCCACGGTTAAACATTTTATATCCAAACTCTCGCTAATGAATTCTTTTAACGCCACATTTTATATGAAAACGTTATGGTCGTAATTAAATTAGTTTCAGTGGAAATTATAAGGGCCCCCGCAAACTCTACATCAACTTGCGATTACAATCAAGACAAATTTGTCGGGCATGGCATTCTTGCTAGGAAGCAAGAATGTTAAAATCTGGCTAGTGACTTGCTGTCTTTTTGTTAACCTCTTCTGACAGGTTACGAACCCCTCTTCTAAATTTAAATAACATGATTTAGATAGCTGATGATGATGTCTTTGCACGAAAAACAAATATTTATTAATACGCTTGCTCTTTTCTCCTTTTGTGAGTTTTGTCTACATCAATAAAGTGCGTAAAGCTTCCGTTTAAAAATAAATGCAAACAAAGGCATAGTAATTTAGCTATTACCATTGACATTAAAAGGTGATCTGTAATATACCAAGTAGATTATGCTGAAGAGTTTTTTTTTTTATATATATATGTTTGGATTTTTGCGTTACATACCCTATGTTTTAAGTAGGCTAAAAACGATAACCTCACTGTACGATATATAAGATTGAGTACAGGAGATGAGCGGGCACAGATATTAAGATAAGAACAGTATAAAGTCAGCGGCGGCTTTAAGAGGTAATTAACGTCGTTTATGAGAAGTCATTTAGGCGCGCAATAGATCAAAGTGTCGTGGCTCTTCTCTGCATCTAATGAGCATGGTGAGATCGAGGGAATGCGACGGCGGATAGAGTGACACGCGGAAGCTTTATGACTAGTGCGCGTCGTATCGCCGGATGCGTGTGACACGGTAGGATTTGGAAAGAACCGTGAAATTAACAGCCTTACTGAATGAAAGAATACTCGGCTAGGCATGTTGAGGACGTTTTCTTAGATTAGAGCTTGGAACCCTCGTAAACTTTTAACCATATATAGAAGTATAACTATCACCGGACATTAATGAATAAATACATGGTACGCTTTGTAAATTCCCTCAGATCGGAGCGGACTGAGACGGTTTGTCAAGCGAGTCTCAACACCCAATTGACACCCACGACTATTCTCCCGAGACTAAAGGGCCTAAGAAACTAACGCTTTGTATACGTCCTTGTCATTCGAAGTAGCCTTAACGGTGAAGGAAAACATCGTGAGGAAACCTGCATGCCTGAGTGTTCTGTATAATATTATCAAAGGCATGTGAACGCAAGGACGACCAAAATTCATCTTCTTAGATTAGATTCTGAGAGGAGACCCGTGCCCGCTAGTTGGTTGATAATGACGATATTTTGAACATTAAACAGAAATCGCAATGAAAGGAAGTTAAATCATGGAACGCATCACTTATTTAAAAATCTGCATAGGACAAGGTCCGAGGGTTAGGTCAGGTATCGGTCTAAATCCTACCGCGGAATAATCAGACTTTCGCATGCAAACGCATCAACATTGCTAAATTACTAGTAACCGTGTTGATCTTTCGGCATCCTGTAAGCGAGACAAATAGAATTACGTCCATGTCAAAATTACAACATCGACCGGATTCTAAAGCTTAAGAACTTGCAGGAACATCCGAACGAGAATTTACGGCTAGGGAATTTGTGATTAAGTGCTTCGCCGTGCCTTCTGTTGGTCGAGACGCAGAGCACAATTTTTAAAATACCTTTCAAGATCGATTGCTTTATAGGCTGATTGGCTGAAACCAGACGCCTTTGATCATTGGTTTACTCTGACAAGCAGTTTTTATAAATGTTTTATTGATACCTTTTAACATACCTTGTATGTACATTTTTAATAACATGACAAGGAACTATACTAAAATTAGGCCTATAATAATAACCTTCATCGAGCTAAGAATAATCTGAGCTCTTAAGTTTGGTATTACGATTGTGTCTCACTGGTCGTTCAAGGACATCATGTTTAAGCCATCCCGACCATTTTCACTTTACAATGCGTTAGTTAAGCTTGCCATCTCACATTGAATATCTTCTAGAGCATTCAGTTTCTCCTGAAGGTCGATGTGACAACCCACCAACCTATAGGACATTAACTCTGTAGATTATTGTTGTATTTAATAAACGCAAAAGCGAGCATCAGAACGCATAATCAAGTGTAAGAAAGTCTTCTTAGTTAATATCTGAAATAATTGCATTATTTATCTTGCTAGCTATCTAAAGTCCTTTCAAAACGGGAATTTAATGAGCATACATATAATAAAAGCTAAAATAAACAAGTTCAGCAGCAACATAAACCCATAAAGAGTAACACTTTCACGCAACAAAATTCAGAGAGCGCGTAACTCTGGTGGAAAACAAGTAAAACAACAGATAGAGTATTTACGGCGAGGCCATTTTACGAGTACCATTGTTCGAGGTACGAGGGCTCTAATAAGGAAGGCAATATTTGCTCTGGACCCGCTAACGCAACCCACAACCCACTTACTCGTACCTATGTGGCAAATGGTTAAATTGCTACGTGGAAATTGCAGACGTGTATGCAATTTTTATATCTCATTTTTAACAGAGAATATTATACTTCTATTTTGTTTTACAGCTCTCGCATTATTCAGGGCACCAACAGTGATTTACCACTTTCTTTCTATTCTCAATATGTTCAAAGTTTTTCCTCAGTTTGATGTTAGGTACTCCAAGGTTCCTCGGGTCTCCTGACTTAACAACACAATCATCATCTTTATCACTATCACCCTACAAGTGTCTTAACAGCTCAGCATAGGCTTACTGGTGGAAGTGAGATTTTTACACGACTTTAATGATCTACTATCACTAAATTGTAAACAGAACCCAACAATTTAACGTAATCTGACAGGTTATTCCTTGACTCGGACTAATGCTTCGAATCCTTTGAAAAAACTTTCACTCAATTTTTCTTTAGATGATCGAATTAAATACAGGACCTTATTAATTTTTTTTTTATACTCTTTATTTGTACACCACATCATTCAGAAAAACAAAAAAAAAACTCTTAACGAATGTAGTAGGATAACTCAAAAACGAAAAGGTGGGGTACACGGTTTAAAACATATTCATACGAATAACTACATCCTAATACATAAACCAGACTACACAAATACAACAATATAATTGAAAAATATAAAAAAATATATGTATACTAATTCATATTTTAACATGCCATAAATACTTAAATATAAGTTAAAATAAATAATAGTCGTCTTTATTGAGCGAGAATAGGACCCCTCGAAAGTTGTAGACCTACAAAGCAGTAACTTGACGGAAATACTTACAAAGGAAACTGAAATTAACTTCGGACATTTATTATTGAGATAGCAAAGGCACTAACTAACTAACAACTGCACTACTTTAAGGTCTGTCTAATTGGACAGTGTGACACGTTCAGAGGTTTTTCCGATGCTTCCTTTAGAAGTACTCGTATGTCGAAAGTTCCCTTTTTCGTGGAACGAACTGAGCTAGGTTAACAAGCAAAGGTGTACACTTGACATGTTCCTATTTCGTCGTCTGAAGCCTTATCAAACTCCTAGTGTTACTCCAAAGTGGATCTGACCGCTCAGATACTCCGGCTCGATCGAATCGACTACTATCAAGTATTTATATCGACGCAAGTTCATAGTAATATTTTCAAACCCCAAAGCCGTATGTACTATGTTTTCAAATTGGAGTAATCGTTTGCTTCCAACAAACACGACACACCACATCGCCTCTCCCTTCTTGCTGAATACACGAACCATACCAAAAACTTTGTTTTGACAACCGCTCCCCTAACGTTATGACCCTACTAAAAGTTACATAAATTAATGCCCGCCATTAGACTAAGCAAATAAGTATATAATAAATATACTTATGTATAAAATACATATTGTCGTAGATACGTATTTTAATCAGACTTCCTCGGAAAAAGAGGAAGTTATTAAAACTCGTCATATAAAGATGGATTTTCAAAATTATTTTTAGTTTCAATGGGGTTTATTCCGAATGGTCCCATTTTTTCCCCATTATTTATTAGGTTCTGGCTTTTATTATTTGCTTTAAATCTCTCCAATGTCAAGGGCCACTATAAACATTAGTGTTTATTTGTCTACTTCTAGTCTTGTAATAATATCAAGAACACTGAAAATGTAAATGACCTCATTTGGTCAATGCTTTAAGTTAGTTTCAGTAAATGATTTTTTGTTATAGATCATCCCGAAAAATATCGGTTCCTCTACTAAACAATGTCCTACTTGTGTTTTAAAAATGGAATTGGAATTATTTAACTTAAAAAAAAAAGGCTGCGCCAAAACTGTTTTAATTTTATTATAGAATGTAACGTATGTACACGTTCCATTCTACTATTAAATTTATTTTAAACCTTGCATTAAAACTGTTTTAATTTTATTATAGAATGTAACGTATGTACACGTTCCATTCTACTATTAAATTTATTTTAAACCTTGCATTATAAATGTGCTGAATAAATTGAAAAGCATAAAAATCAAATAAAATAATCCTCAGAATATTGGCGTACATTGCTAACAAGCTGCAAGTCTTACAGTTCATTGATGCGATCAACACCCGGTCTAGACTTCAGCTAGTCTTTGAATCCGTGCCAATAATTACCGAAATCAACGACCAATGGTAAAAACAACTCCGAAGTCACTAACGATCATATTGCAGAGCTTTCAACATTCAGTTTTATAACTTGTAATCAGTCCACAAAACTACTTATGGCATAGTTAAATACTTTCTCCTTGGAGGTTAATTTCGTCCCTGAAAATGCGATATTGTTCATGGAACCAATCAGTCTTTTATTTATTAAACTTTTTTAGCCTTTGGCTATCCTTGGATTCCTGAATATTTTGAAAATAGCGATAGTAATTATCTATTTAAAATATTCACTAACTAATGCGAAAGTGCGTTTGTTTATTTGTTTGTTCTTCCTTCACGGCCTACCTAAGTACCCAATTTGATTGTTGGCATACAGTTAGTCGGAAGGATGGAGATTAACAAAGTCCACTTTTTAACTCAGAAAAACAAGACCCCACGATATTAACGAACTAACTGTTATAAACGCAGATGAAGAACACGGGTAATAGATAATAATTGTTAAACAAAACCTTTATTATTATTATACTTAATTCTGCTTTTGGCCATCCCTAGATTCCTGAATATTTTGAGGATGACGAAAATAATTAAAAAAAATATATGTAAAATATACACTATCAAAGCCACACTAATATATAACAGAAACTATAAAACTAAAAGTCGGTGTAGACTGTGATTACAGATGTTTACTGAATTCCAATAATGGGATATCGCTATGGTGTTCAGATACCAAAAAGCACGTCGTTTGGTAGTCGGCACGCGTCGTACTGATGGAAGTTGAGAATGAAACACGCAAGACAGCGAAAAATTGCCTGTGACGTGCTGTGACGCAACTGTTTACGGGCCATGTTAACCATATAGCTATACAACTAGCGTCTAAGTTAAATAAAGATTCTCCTTTTTATTTGCAACGGAAATCCTCATGGACCTACCTCTAGCTACGTAAGGAGTGGGGTTATTATTTGTATCTTTTATTTCACTCCAAGTCAGCCAACCCCACCTGCTGGTAGGCAAATATGCAATCTGATATGGTAACGGGCTGTCATTTTAACCTTAACATGACATCCATTCCATACCTATGGAAGTTATATTAAGCCCATAGACCTAATTCGGTTTCTACCGACGCAAAATCGCTTGGCAGCACAACTTTGTCAGTAGGGTGGTAACAAGACACGGCCTAAGCCTCCTACCACACCAGGCCAGAGAAAAGAATTATACAATTTGCTTAAAAAACAAAGGTGGTGACAACATTTTGTGTTCTGATCCCCAGAACAGCGTCCTCCTACTATATACTGCGATCAGCAATCCCGGCCTGGTCTGCCCAGCCTTGTGATTATAGGCAAACCTTCCCGTTTAGGTAGTCAGTGAACTTTCAAATGTTATTGAGTACTTGCGTACTGCCTTTTCTGGTTGAACCACTGCAAATCCACTGCACTGCACTGTTCGAACACCGAGCTACAACTGAGAATTTCTAAACAGGAAAGCCCAATAACTTTTAACTTTTTGACCCGATTGCCAGAATCAAATCCAGGATCACAGAATCAATTCGAGAGCAACGAGATAGAAGATGGAGGCTCGTCCTCTATAGGCAATAGCGGAAAAGTTGCCAGTAAATAGGAGTGTCCCGATATTTCAACACCGTCGCTAACGAAGCATGGCGGCGGATAATCAAGCTAATTGCGAGGGACGGGGGCCAACGAATTAGCCATTAGCATGCATTCACCGACTTATTAACAGACTGTGGAATGTAGGGTGGTTATTAGATTACATTAATGGTTATGGCAACTGCCTCGTTGGTCTATATATCCCTTTACAAGGGATAAAATTAATGTGTCCACCTGCCAAAGGCAGGGAATTGAACACAGGGCGGCATGTTGTCGGTCGTGCTCCTTGCATGCCCTGTGGAAGTGTTGCACTGTGTATAGACGCTGTGATGATTAAACTAAACATCGGGTGGGCCAACTGCTTGGTCTGACAATTATCAACATAAACAAAAATGAGCTCAGACACGAAAAGCCCTATGAGCCCTTCCTTTAAAGGAAGGGATAAGATATTTAAACCCCACGCTACGACCCTTCGAATCCAAACAATCTTAATAATTGCACAGGCGGGCGTTGCGACGCGGTGCGGTTAATCAGTATATTGTGTAGAATAGCGAAAGAAGGTTGTTCTTTGAAACTAATCAGAAGTTGTATGTCTGTATAAGAAGTTGTATATACCTATTTAGTTTCAACGATGAAATCGGGCGTAGGAGTACCTGCATAACTATCGATTAGATAAATAAGGACCTACTTACTAAATAATGGCAAAGATCAATTTAATCATGATACCTCCAAGTCATGCTTGTTCTATCCACGATTGCATAAATAGTTTTTTATCGTGACGTTGACTTTAAAAAATCTTTTTTAGTTTCAAAATTGTTATCTGTGCCATTCAAGTAGATGGTGGACAGACTGTAATCAAGTGAGCTCCATTTTCTCGTCCTATTTCTAAGAGTTAAGACGAGAAAATGCGTAGACTTATGTCTTATATCATCTCGTGGGACAGGCTAACTCTTAAGGTTCTTTCATAATGGCGACATATTGCCAGCGCGGCAGAGGAAACTGCAGCTGTCGCAGTATAGTTTTCTCCGCCGTAGGCAATGGGCTACCCGTGTAAAAGAACACTAAGAGGTAGCATGACCCATTGATGTTACCGCTAGAATTAACATTCTCATTGTGGGTGACCCGTGCCCACTAGATGATATAAGACATTCATTAAATAATAAACATCGAACCAATTTAACCTGGTCTACCCATGTTAGGCATATTTGACTAATGAATTGTTCAGTAAGACTAGTCTGCGTAAATCGAGCAAATTATTTACTCGTATCTTTTCTAGGACGAGTACACCTAACTTTCTCGTGGTTCACATGCTAGCCTTTCAGTTACCAATACAAGTAAGTACTTTTTAATACTTGTATGTTGTCTGGTATCTCGAAGATGTCGGAAAGCGTTTTATCTGAAGGTGTTTTGTGTATAAAAAAAACGTAAATCATTCTATACGTTTCAGCTTAAGTCAAAGCACACCTATAAATCTTAGCCTAAGGTTTCCAAGTTAAGTATTTTATGTCCTTGGACTAGGTTAGGCCTAATGGGCTTTTTATAAGATTGCTGGGTGGGCCGAGTGACCTCGATTGTGCCATGGTCATTAATCATGCCATCAGACGATCAAAATCAGAAAATATGCAATGGCGACGACGCTGTGCGCAAAGATAACGTCGTAAATATTTTAATGAACATCATAAAAATAAGAAAACGGCAAAATGTCAACCAATAATGTTTTGTAGCAAAAGACAGACTGTTTTGTATCATTTATTAACGTCCAGCTAAAAGGCTACATCATCGCTTACTACCAAGTGAGATTGCTAACTTGTAGCAAAATAAAGATAACAAATCTTGTAATAGACCTAAAATTACAGATCTAAACAAAGAGTTGTCCTTTTCATTCAGTCATTTTAGTATTGATTTAAGATTTGTGAATCACACAATTACTAACAGTCAGCTAGATCACAATAGATTGTAACCAGTCAAAGTGACACCCGGGAACAGGCCAAACTGAGCCGCAAGCAGAACAATAAACTACAAGCAGTGGCATGCACTTTTTACATGCACAGAAGCAGTGCCTACCTTAGAAAAATAAGATAATATATAAATATATTGACAATAGTCGTTGAGCAGGAGGATTTTTCGATTTAACATTATTTTCATGCTTTATAACTTTTTTATTTTTTTAGAGTAGACAGTAAGACAGTAATAGGCTAACCTGATAGCCATATGGCAGCTATTTTAAACCCATACATCTAATCAGTTCCTATGCAACATTGTACCGCACTGCTAAATTGCTAAGCAGCACGCTTTAGTCAGTAAGATGGCAAAAGACCACAGCCAAAGCCTCCCACCAGCCCAGAGCAAGAAAGCCAAGGTCTTAACCACTAAGCTTTCAGATTATATGTTGTTTATTATGGCCTACTAATCTTAAGTTATATGTTGTTTATTATGGCCTCTAACTTAAAATGGAAAAATATTTTTTCAAGAGTTCAATTGAAGTCATGGAATTAAATTATCTTTATTAAATTTTGCATAGATGATTCCTATTCCAATGAAGACTCTTATTGCTTTTAATTTATGATGTAATCACTTTTATGGCAGAATCCTCTGTGAGGACCAACCTTACAGAGAACTCTGGTATAAAAGTTCCTCTTTTGTACCAGAGTCCTCTGTAAGGTATCAAAGTGCAATGCACTCAAACGGTAGGAGATAATTTTTATCACATAGTTGATAAACAAACATTAGCTGTATTGTTTGTCAAAAACCAATATAAGAGATAAGTTTATATTTAGCGGATTTTATTAATCTTGCTCCAAAAAATAGGTACATACGTGAAACAAATCAATAATATAAATAGATATATACATGTTTATGTATTATTTATAATTTTTTAAGAGGACCACAAATGCTGCTTTAGCTGTTCCATTTAAATTTACTGGTTCATATAGTTGAGTTGAAATGTAAACGACTTGTGTCACCAAGTAAAATATTGTTGCCTTCGCAATTATGTTTTATTTTAAGAGATGACTGAATTTACTAATAAAACACGTCACTATGTTTCAGATCAAAACAGGTTATGATAACACCAAAACAGCTTCACTTACCCAAGTCATCCATAGTAAAAAACTGCTGCAACACCACGTAACACACAAACTGTTACTTTGCTAACTAAATGCAGATAGAAAAAACAATAATAATGTCAAAGAACTAGGAATTAGGCACTTATTTCACCGAAATTATCAATTACGAAAATATTAGGCCAAATAAAGGTAAACTCTTCTAAGTTGGCACAACTGATTAAATGTCACATGTGACAAAAAATGTCAATAAATCAAAACAAACTTTTTTCGTTTACATATACAGCGCGTTCAAGTTTATCAAAAGTCAAAATTCTTTGCCAGTAATTTGAGAACTACCGGGTAGTTAGTATTAAAACAATAGCCACATAAAAAAAAAAATAGTTGCATTTAGAAATAACATAATAATTACTTTACAATAGTTAATAATATAATAATTAATTTTAGAATTTATTCTATTTATTTTAGATGATAGTAAATTGAACGCAGTTTTTCATTTTATAGTCACAACTTAGACAGCTGGAAAACTTCAAGAACCCATCAAAAAAATGTCTGAATCTCGAATGTCATTTTCAGTCTGACAATTGTAGAATAAGTGAAATTCGTATTGATTTACTTCCGAAAACTGTGACTTTTTAGTTCAATACATTAGATTCACGCTTACAATATGAGTGCAAACGCGGGTGAACAACTAACATTGGCTAGAGACATTAAAAGAGCCATTGAGCTACTCGAGAAGTTGCAGCAAAGTGGTGAAGTACCAGCAACAAAATTAGCAGCTTTGCAAAAGGTACTGCAAAGTGACTTCCTAAACGCTGTTAGGGAAGTTTACGAGCATGTTTACGAGACTGTGGACATTCAAGGTTCAGCGGACATTCGTGCTTCTGCGACGGCCAAAGCAACAGTGGCTGCTTTCGCTGCCGCGGAAGGCCATGCCCATCCTCGAGTTGTAGAGTTACCCAAGACGGAGGAAGGGCTTGGATTCAACGTAATGGGCGGTAAAGAACAAAATTCTCCCATATACATTTCGAGAATCATACCCGGTGGAGTTGCAGATCGTCATGGAGGCTTGAAGAGGGGTGATCAGTTACTTTCGGTCAATGGAGTGTCTGTGGAAGGTGAGAACCATGAAAAAGCTGTTGAATTGTTGAAACAGGCTGTTGGGTCTGTGAAACTTGTTGTTCGTTACACTCCAAAAGTATTGGAGGAGATGGAAATGAGATTTGATAAACAGCGAACTGCTAGGCGACGTCCAACTTACAACTAATTTGATATGCACATAAAGAATGTGTATTTGTCAGCTATCACAGGAGAAATTGACTGGATTTAGCACCATTGATTTAGGAGGGGATTACTCCTTTTATTGAACTTAAAAATGAAATATCTTTATTTCACTAAGGATTTTTTTATTAATGCTTTTTACTATAATGAATATTTATTTGTTTTACTTTATATAGATGTGATAGAATTGTGTAATCTATAGTGGTATAAATTTATTACTAACATTACTAAAAGTATGATACTGCACTTTTGATTATTTTAGGCCATAAAATAATTTTAACTTTAGGACATTGTGCACAAGTTGATAGCAAGTTGTTTGGTTGCAAGTTATAAGAGCATTTTGCAAATTTGAAACATGTAGTATTAAATGATTGTATAACCTGATGCGTTCATAATATACCATTTAAGTTGTGCATAGGTCATGTGTATATTTTTATAATTTTTATTAGTGTTTTTACCTACACTTGGAGGTATTATCAATTTTATAAATTTAAAATGCAAATAAAAATTTTCGGAATCGACAGGATTTGTACCTAATTTTAAAAAAAAGCTATGTGTCATTGCTTGTTTCAAACGTGTCTCATTGTAATATGGACTTTGAAAAGGTAAATCGAAACTGCAACGTTTCCTACTAGATGACGCTACAATTGCTATAGGACTGAAGTGAAAGGCATATACTAATTTCGGCATCCACGGTAGGAGAGCCGTAGCTTAATTGGTGGAAGCGCAATTGCCCAAGAGTTGCAGGTTCAAATCCTGTTGGTTCCATAAAATTTTATATGCATTTTAAATTTATAAAATTGGTCATGTGTATGCCTAGATGTGGACTTGCCTTAGACAATCTAAAGATGTACCATCATCATTATGATTAATAGTCTATAAGTCTACCAAGGTACTAAAGCCCACTCTGAACTAGAGAGTTTGCCTATTATCACCATGCTGGGCAGACAGGTTGGTGATTGATGTAGATGGTAGTAGTACCACGGAGAATTTTGTGGCCCTTTCTCCATTATATCCATTTATTGCCTCGGTCTAGACCTGCAGGTAGTGGAGGGGTGGTGACAACTAAAAGGTGTAATTGTCTGAAAAAATTGCTTTCAGCCAGTCCTACTTGTCTTTGGTATTCATAGATGTCAGTTTGTTAACTAAGATAGTGAGGAAAAAGTTTATATGATTATTTAGTTGCATATCAATAATTTCCATTTGAATTTAATGTTTTTTCTTGTGGTAAAAAAAATAATTAAGTAATCAATGTTTCTTAATATCAGTACTTATTTTATGAATGTTAGTTATTCAGTATTAGACTATTTAATAATTGTGATGTGTACAATTATTCTTGCATCAGCATTTTAGTTAAATAAGAATCAAATTTGTGTTTTAGCTATTATATTATTTTATTGAAACTATGTAGCGTTGTTAGAAATTATGATAGATTTATTGTATTTGTCATAGATATAATGAGAAAATAGACAGAACTCTTTTGAACCATGTTCAATGAAATAAAGCCTGTTTTATACATACAGTTAACTGCCACACAATCAGCTTATTCTTTTCTATTAGTCTAAATAATCATTGTACATGTCAGTTTTAGTGACAGGCAATTACGCATAGAAACAAATCTTTTTAAATAATTTACAAGCAAACAATTTATTTAAAAATAAATCTTGGATGCTATAAAATTATGATAGAAGTTATTAAAATGTTATAAAAATTGTGACATTTATATTACTATTGATTTTTTATTTTATTATCTCCTGACCTGTCTCAAAAACTCATTGTGTATACTGTAACTTCTTGTTAATTATTGGTAAGGGTAAAAAATAAAAGTTCTAAAACTTTACATCATACTTTTATTCATATTTGCATTTATAAATCTTTACAATACCCATATAAACAGACCATTTTATTACCAAAACAGATTTTCTTGCAGTTTATATACCTATTCTAGACCTGTGGTAAAAGCATTAGCAAAAATTTAATATTAATAATAGTGAGATGTTATCTACCTAGGGCGATAGATACAACGCAGCTGACTGAAATTTCATCTTGAAGTAGTGATGCAGTCTAAGATGGTAGCGAACTGACCTGTTAAGCCTAATGTGTTGACTAGTCACAAGTGTTCCAATTCAGTTTTTTTTTTTTTAATTTTACTACAAGTTAGGCCTTGACTGCACTCTCATCAGGGATAGTAGGTTAAAACTCTAAGAGGCACTTCTTTATCGGTAGGGTGGTAACTAGACAGAAGCCTACCACCAGACCAGATAAAATTCAGAAATTATATATTTATTCCCAAATTTCTCATACCCTCGATATTTAAGTATATCTATACTTAGATGTAGTATACTTATAATATAACAAATTATAGATACAATGGTAATCCCCATTATATGGCAGTTATATTAAGTCCATACCCCATAACTTGTTATTTTGTATGAGAAGGCTAAATTGCTAGGTACTCTGTTATTATGTACAAAAAGGCTAAATTGCTTGGTACTTGTAGAGTGGTACCTTGTCATAGCCAGAGCCTCCAACTGGACATTTTCTGATCTGACGTTAATATTTTTGGCTACCATGAAGAAAAACTGCCAAAGTTATAATTGTTATCTTTTTTAGATTTCTTAGCAAGGGTTTCTTGATTTTTGGGAGTTTTACTAGTTGTTGTCACCTCTTGTAAGTTGAGGTATTTGCCCACTCCATCCCTGAATACTTTGAGTGGTTGTTTGGAAGCCTTCTTAGGTTTGACGCCTGGCCCCTCTGCTTCTGCTTTTCTTTTTAGTTCTTCAGCTCTTTCTGCAATAAGCTGCAAAGGACTCCATGTAGAGTATCTCCCATTATTATTTTATAATATATATATATATATATAAATTGGTAGACTACACACAACTTTGAGAATGTTATGAAGTACACTCAGACATGCAGGTTTTCTCAAGATGTTTTCTTCCACCGTTCAAGCAAGTGGCATTTTAATTTCTTGAAACACACATTACTTAGAAAGGTTAGGGGTGGGTGTTAGGATTCGATCTAGGTCCAACGTGGCTAGTTGCCACACTAAAACTTAAAACTTATAAGACCAAAGCACTCATCCCTGCACCAAACTACCAGGATATCAGTTGTGTAAGAGAGTCTAGATTGAGTCAAAATTAAATTCACTCACTTGTTCTTCCGCCTCCGCAAACGGATCGACGAACACCTGAGCGACCTCCATGATGATGTCCTGTATTGGCCTGTCCTTGTTGTCTACCTCGATCTGCTCCATGGCGCCCAACGTGTCCAATCCGCCAACAAGCTTGCCAAATATTGTGTGCTTGCCGTCCAATTGCTTGCAGGAGCGGAATGTGATGAAACTGGAAATGAGAGCCAACTAACTTTTACATTCATTTCATAATAGCTGATAGCCGCGACTTCGTTCGTTCACTCTTATTTCCCGACTCCCGTCACTTTATTAGGTACGAATCTCGTAGCGTAGGTACTTTGCGCGTGTCGGTCTTTTACCTTCAATAGGGTTGTCATAAGTAAACACTTTTTGAATTAGTTTGTTTGAATAAATATGCCTCTTTGATTTTTTTTTTTTTTTAATGTGTTTTAACACATTCTTTAAACTTATGCATTGGTAGGTCCAAAATTTCCTTAGGAATCATATTATAAAAGCTTATACTCAATCCCACAAATGCCTTCTGTACCGTTCGCAGACGATATGCAGATGTCACTAATTTATGACCATTTCTTGTAAGTCGACTGTTTATATCCACTTTTTGTTTATAAAGAAACAAGCAATTCTGGTATATATACATAATTGAAATCTCGGAATCGGCTCCAACGATTTTCATGAAATTTAGTGTTCGGGGAACCCCCCGGGGGCGATAAATCGATCTAGCTAGGATTCATTTTAGAAAATGTCATTTTATTCATGTTTTCCGGTAATAACCGATTTGGTACAACGAAGTTGCAAGGTTAGCTAGTTTTAAGCTATATTTGAGACAAAAATTACATCCCCCGATTATATCCACTGATAAGGGATATAATTAACGTGTCCACCTACTAAAGCACGGGAACAGGAAATAGGAGTAGTTTACCCCCGTTTAATAATACACACATATATATTATTTATATATATTAAATTTCCATATTATTCCCACTTGTGCACCAGTGCTCTGAGAGTTGATAAAGCTGTGGGAGAAGCAGTGTCGTGCACCGGGTTCCCAGGGTATGTATGTATATTAGTCGATTCGTTACGTACGCCCTATGCTCGAAATGCTCCAACATTTCGCGCGCTCTCGTTTTTTAATAATATGATTGCTCAGCACTAACAAATTGATATATTTAATATAAGTTTAGCTAAGTTCCTAAATTATATTCAGACAAATGAACTAATATTTTTGCAACTGACTTAGTATACGTTTTGGCTAGCTGTAAGTATACTAAGGATATTCATAAATAAATAAATAAATAAATTAGCAGGTAAATTGCATAAAAAAGACAAAAAATATTTATTGCATCTATACGAGTTATATATCAATTTTAGGGTAGGCAGTGCTTTTGTGCATGTATCAAGTGTACGCCACTGGGGAGAAGATACATTTTTATCCTTTCCCCGGGGAGATAATTGGCTCCTGCACATGCTAGCGATATGTTATTAGGTACTTAAGTACTTACAATTGCGACCCATTGGAGTTCGGTCCAGAATTGGCCATGGATAACACTCCCCGGCCAGTGTGGTGCAAGTTTGGTCTGATCTCGTCTTCGAATGGTTTCTTCCATATAGATTCACCACCCAAACCTGTACCTGTTGGATCGCCGCCTTGGATCTATAAACGAGGTGATGTATACGTCACTGAAGATAAATAAAATAAATTTACTACGACAATACACACAACGCCATCTAGCCCCAAAGTAAGCGTAGCTTGTGTTATGGGTACTAAGATGACGATGATGAATAGTTTTATGAATAATACACATAAATTATAGAATACAGATAAACACCCAGACACTGAAAAACATTAATGTTCGTCACAGAAACATTTTCCAGTTGTGGGAATCGAACCCACGGCCTTGAACTCAGAAAGCAGGGTCGCTGCCCACTGCGCCAATCGACTGTCTTAATCAGTCTAAATCAGCCAGTGGCTACGTCATTAAAAAATAAATGAGACGAGAATTCTTTGAAGTACAGTTTTAAGGATTACATGTATGGTAAAAAAGCTTTGGTATGAATTGCTCTAGCTTCATGGCTAAATATTAATTCGACTGTGAGATGGTGATAACAGAAAAAAATACCCGGCTAAGTTTGTAGTGGGCTCTTCTGGCCAAGTTTTAAGTTAACGAATGGATGAGGCAGATGCAGGGAGTCGTTTTGCTCATTTGGCATAGAACCGTGTAGTATGGAGGCCCCGGCAATGGAACCCCGCACTAGATTTACAGATTAAAGACAACATCAAACCAGTTGCAGGGTATCGTTGGACACACAGAATAAAGAACATACAGAACCCACATTAATCCAGCATTGCATGCCGTGCCATCATCATCATCATATCAACCCATTACAGGCCAACTGCAGAACACGGTTCTCCTCCCACAGTGAGAAGGGGTTAAGACCGTAGTACACCACGCTGCACGCTGGCCCAGTGCGGATTGGTTGACTCCACATACCTTTGAGAACATTATGTAGAATCCTCAGGCATGCCGGTTTCCTCACGATGTTTTCCTTCACCGTGGAAGCAAGTGATATTTTTAATTACTTAAAATGCATATAACTTAGAAAAGTAAGAGGTGCGTGCTGGGATTTGAACTCCGCCCACCGAATGTGAAGTCGAGCTCCTACCCTACGCTATTACAGCTTCATGCATGCCGTGCATTGTTCCCCAAAAACAGTGAAAACGCCCCGCGCACATCTCACTTCGAAACAGCGTATTGTTGGTAGCTCCCAAACCTTTCCAATTTTCTCATTTTATGGTAAACGTTTAGAACATTAGAGTTAAAATAATTGCTGCCAAATAAATTGAAGTCACTAACCGCCTTTTCGAGAAACACTACTAAAGTGGAGTGGTTTTTGATGCTTCTGTATGTTATTACTTCTGTGGCTGGACATAAACGGAACAAGACTGCTTAGTGTTAAAACAATGGATGTTTACTAGTTTAGCTGTTAAGAAGAAGATAGACTCACCATAAAGTTCCTAATAGACCGATGGAACTTCGTTCCGTTGTAGTATCCGCTGAGGCAATGCTTTATAAAATTGTCGCAAGCTTTCGGCGTCACATCGCAATACAGTTCGAAATTTAGCTGTCCCACATTTGTCACCAGTCTAACATATCCTGTGATAAAAACATAGGTTATAGTAAATTATTGTACTCTTAAAAGACAATGTGAGATGATGATATAAAAAAAAATAACCGGTTAAATTTATTGTGGGCTTCTTCTTAAACGTTTTAGGGCGCGTTTGGAGCCCTCTTAGCTTATCTTTTATTTTATTTCTTACATGGTTATTTTTACCTATTTATAAGTTAGTAGTTAGTAGTAGTTATAAGGTACACAACAGAGGTAATAACTAAAGCTAGATCTAAATATAATTAATAACAAGTTTTGTTCTAAGCAACAACCCAAAATGTGTGTTGGACACAACTTGGAATTAAATTAATCAAAAAGTAAAAATTTAATTTAAAATTGAAATAAAAAATTCAAACTAAATGTAAAACACGCATCTAAAGTTTCTATTTCGTAAAAATATTTCATTAAAGGAATATTTGACTTTGACTTTCATTTAGTCTAATCTTACCTTGGAATCATAGTGCATACATACATCATATTTAAAAAAAATGTTGGTTCGCATAAACATAAATTTTTTTCGCGGCTTGAGTTGCATTTTTAACTTTTTTGTTGTAAAATTTTTAAATGTATCGAATTTCTTCATTAGATTCACTCGTCTTCACAGTACGAATACAAATAAAATCACACATTCTCCTAATTTGAATTTTGAATTATCTTCTTTAAAATTTAAACCAAAACCAGCCAGATACAAATAGTATAGCCAAAGAGATTTTATTACAAGTTCATACATACTATAATGCGAAAAGACTTTTTCCCCAACCTATTATATACTACAATACACACATCGCCATCTAGCCCCAAAGTAAACGTAGCTTGGCATGGCTACTAAGATTGACTGATGATTATTTTTATGACTGTTCAAAAAGTTGTTACCATCGTATGATAATGATTTATAATAAATTACCAACAACTTTAAAATACTACTGGATGGTGGATAAGTGTTATTATTCTGTCCTTTTTTTTTCTTATTTTTGTTTATGACATACAACTAAAACACCTTTTAATTATTTTAATTATATCATAGTGTACATATGACATTCTTATAATTTTTAATTTCTTAATTAAGTGGTAATGTCATAATAATATACCTACTTAGATACTTAAAGATTTGCATGTCGTAGGCTGCAAATAAACATGTTTAATATTTTGTCATGTATACATGCATGCATGCATACATACTGAAAAACTTTCATTTAAAAAAAACCCAAAGGCCTAGGGGTCAGAAAGCAGGGTCCCTGCCCACTGTGCCAATCGCGCCGTCTTAGGCCGTATAAGCATTTATCTTTAAAAGACTTCGAAAGTTAGTCATACCTTTCTTCTTAACCCTCTCATATTTGACTTCATCTTCACAAATGATTGCTGCCTCATGTATAGTCTCTGGCACCATGGCTGTGGATGTGAAACTAGCGGCCACCATGCCTGTTGAGTAGTGCGCTGCATTGAACTTGTCTGCAACCTGCAGTAAAAATTTTTTTTTAACTCATAAGTAAAATTAAACCTGAAATGTTTAACGAAAATGTTTCTGATACAGGGGCTAGTAATTATTAAGAAAAAAACCATTTTTATATAACCATATAATATAAATATGAATAAAAATCTATAATTCTCTAAAGGAGATTTTTCAAAATGTATCTAAATTGGAAAGTGCCTGCAAAAAAATTTATGTAATAATTTCGATAGAGTTGTACGATCATTACTTGCGCTCATATTGAATTTTTAAAATCTGGATTTTTTTTTAATAAAAAATAACATGTCTATTTTAATCTTAGTATTATATTGTCTAAACCTTCTACTGGAAGTCTTATTGACTCTTTTTCAGCATCATACTACATAAATTTACTTAAGTTTTACATTCTACTCTACACAGCTTGTTGATACATCTAAAAGCCTACCAAAAAGCCATGTTTAAACTTGAAGAAAACCTGAATCAATTCAGATATGACCTAAGCAGGGAATTCTTTACGGGAATACCAT
Source organism: Pararge aegeria (assembly GCF_905163445.1). NCBI lineage: Eukaryota > Metazoa > Arthropoda > Insecta > Lepidoptera > Nymphalidae > Pararge > Pararge aegeria. Next base: position 17,236,284 of record NC_053185.1, on the reverse strand, counting down.
TTAAAGACCACAGGGCATATTAATTGACTGTTTACCTCTTTCTTAACTTCCTTTGCTTCCGGTGCTTTGTATTCTCTTTCAAGCTCTTTCAGAATATCTTTTGTTTCATTTGATACTGTCTTTAGTCTTGCATGTGGATCTTTCCTTAGAGCTATTTCCTCTGCAAAGTTTTCATAACTATTGATTTACTCACAGATTATATCAGCAGCAACAGCAACTCTCTACTGCCATAAATCAGTAGCATGCATAGAGGGTATGCAGATGGTATAAAATGAAGAAAATCTCCAGTACGGGTTATAAATACTTAAGCGTAGGCTTTTTATAACTCTTACAATGCTTATCCTTTAGATTTTTTAAAACTCCTACTGCAGATTATCTTCTTTTTATACCTGCATACCCTCAATGCATGCCACTGCCATAGATTCTTTATATTATATCCTGCAGTGTTCTATAGTTCTACTGTAGCTTAGTGTAGTTTATTTTAGTATTGATAAATTAATATTCAGTGGCTTTGCAGTCCTGTCTAGTAGGTGGCAACCTTTACAAAGCAAAATTATAACAATTGCAAATAAAAACAAAATAATTATGATGTTGATGATGATGAAGTGAACAAAGCTCACAAAATAAAACTAAGAGACGGTTTCATTTCATATTTGCGCACTTTCTTCATCCAAGTTTTACAGTTATTTTACAAATACTGTCGGAAACTGTTTGTTTACCTCGGATGAAAATAGCCTATGATACTCTCCATCCATTCAACTAACTCTACACCAAATATCAAGTTGATTGTATATACATATTTTGCTGCTACATACCCTCTGTTTCCACTCTCAAATTATTTTTTATGTGATGAAATGTTGATATATTAAATTTTCCTAAATTATTTGGGTCCTGTATAGTAATAATATCACTTCTGGTGAAAGGTGTATCACTGATAAGGTCCTTCCAATTCTTTCCTTTAATATTGAGCTGTTCAACTGCTTCATAACAGTACACATTACCACTTGTGCGTACAGCCACAATGTAGGAGTTTTTAGTAAATGGTTTGAACAAAACGGGACAGTGGTAGTCTCCAGAGGCATTTTTGAAGAAGTTTAGCTTGATTAAACTTTTGATGTCCACTTTCTGAAACATACATTTTTTTGTAGTTAGTAAAGCTCACCCAGGGAAGTACAAATGCCCAGCTTATTTCTATCGCAATGCAGCATTGTTGTAATTGCTGTGTTGCAGTCGGAAGTAGCATGGATGCCAATGTAATTACAGGCACTTGAGGCCTATCACCGATACCTCAGCCTCTTAATCATACAAAAAATTTGTAGATGGTAGTAAAATGATGGTGATAACTCCACTAAAATAAAACTAGCTAGAAGCTACTAGTAGTTCCAAACACCAGCTTGTTTTAAATAGTCTATCGGTTGTGATGATGGTATGCAGTCAACACCTTAATGTGCATTCTATGATCAATAATATACTAGAAGTGCTGTCTGACATCAAAAAGTTAGTATTCACTTAGTTTAGTTGGAAGCCTATTTTCAAGTTTGCTTGTGAAAAAGCAAACGTATTTGAGCTTTACATAAATGCGATAAAATGTGTCTATATATTAATTGCTGCCTGCAACCTGCCGTTTAACCAGAGAATTATAGGTTGTAATGTTATGTTATATTGGCCACGCAAATACCTTACTCATAGATGTAAGTAAGCCCTTCACATAAGTACATCTTGTATATTATTTATAATAATCTTTTATATTATGTGACCAAACCAAATGTAAAGAGCAGGGTTTTTAACAATTTTCTTTGCAAATATTAATATTTTACGACTATATGCAACAAATATTACTACAGATTAAAGAATACATACATTTCCTGTTACTGGGTTGATTTTATACTTTTTCACAAACTCAACAAATGCTTGCAATTGAAAGACGTTCCCATCAGCGTCGCAATAAGGATCGTCAAAAGGTTGTAAACATAAACAACAATGGTCATACGGTAGTCGCTTAAAAGATGTATCTTCTTCAACCGCCGTTCCTGATCTCTTTCCACCGTATATTGTAGTCCATTCGGTGTACGTGAGGTACCTGATTGGTAAAAATATAAGAAAGTTTTGTAGCTTTGAGCATAAATATCATTTATCCAATCGTTTAAAAATGATGCAGCTTGAAACTCACATTTTATCTTTCTGGTGCTGGCGTTTCCCCATTGTTGTTATTATTTATAAACTACAACAATAATAGACGTTGCTTGTGAATTTAAAATTTAAATTAACTTATTTACTCTTCAAATAATAAACGACGGAAAACCAAATAATTCTCTACAAATACAATTCCAGGCTTCTATAAATATCAAGCAAGTGACTTTTAACGTTTATATTTTATGTCATTGTCTAAGGCATATTTTTTTCACTTTCCCATAGAGAAAAGGCAACAGGCATGGTTTAATTTATGGTGGTTTATAAATATCTGATAATTTGCCAATGAAAGGAAAAATGGCGAGAACCGATAATTATAAAGTGAAATCAAAACTAGATATATAAGAGTATCCCAAATAGGCACCTAAAACAAAAAATTCAAATAAGGCGCCCCTTCGTCGCGTCTTCGCCCGAAATTTATCGCCTTTTTCTTTCTTTTCCTTGAAGATCCAATCTTTTTTCACACCCATCATTATTTCAAGATGTATTTCAATGTGAATTTTACAGTAATTTAATTCTATTTTATGAAACCCAATATAGTTACGTACTTGGTTACGGACACCCAAAATTGTCTGTGACATATATATTTTTTATTATGGCAACTTACCGGTTTTTACTTTTTATAAACATGTCGGAAATCGGAAAGTGGATGTACGTTGTGAATTTCTAAATCTGCCAATTTACTTGCAATAAATACATCAAAATAGGTACATTAATTGCTATCAATTCAATAAACGTAAGCTTTGCTTTGAGTAATAGTAATATAACATAGAGTTTAAACTCAATAATCTTGTTTTTCTAGCTAAACGTGTGTGCGTTTGTGACTTTCAGTAACTTTTGTTAGTGAGGGTGATGTACAAATGGACGAAATGTGGTAGAAGAGGATCGAGGTTCTGAGATATTTTACTAAAATAACAGAATTCGAGTTGTTTTGAATAAGGTATAAACAGTTATGTAATATCTCGTGTAACGATTGAAATATTTGACTACTTTGATGGGAAAATAACAGGCTGCCTATTTGCGCTTGCAGTTCGTCGGAGCATCTAACACGAAGTTTCATTTAACATTAAACAAATTGTACAGAACTGGATGTCTTCCATAGTCTTCTATTGATTGCATATTGGGATTCTTTTTGTAATAGAATCGCAATTCGGTGAACCAAAAAAATTGTTTAGAATCGGATAACGCTAGCCCACAAGATGGCCGACTGTTATTCGTAAGGTATAAATATATTTTTTCCTTTCAATATCTGTTTACATTATTATTTGACTGTGTTAGCGAGTTTGTGCAAAATTGTTTTGCCTGTTTTTATTTTGATGCTATTAGAAATACATTTTTTCATGTCAAGCGTTCAAGTCTTTGTTCTAAAGATATCGTGATCAATTTCACAAGACTTGTTTTTTTTTTCTTTCGCGTTTTTATAATCTTTCTATTTAGTGTATTCTAATCAAACAAATTTGTTTCCTTTCCCTGATAATGTTCTTGTAAACCGCTAGACTGTGTATCCACGTAAAATCCTTGTTTGCTCAGTAAAGTGCTATGGTAATTTTAGTTGTTTCCAAGAGGTGTATAACCTTTGCTTATTGATTTTATTTTTATTATTGAGTTGCAAGGTTAATGCTTTGTTGTAATTATAGCAAGATTAGTCTTTGTACAGCCTCTTTCCTGCTAAACTATAATTTAGCCTGTCATTGTGATGTTTGAGTGCTCATCATTACATAAATTATAAATTTTTATATGACTTGAAGAGCAATAAAATTTCTATTATAACTTTATTTACAAATTAAGTTTCTTCAATAAGACCAGGCACTTTGGCTAAAGTTAGTCTTATAGTGACTGGTTCCCAAGTAGATTGAAGTGGAAACTCTTTAAGTATGTAACAGCATCAATTGTTCATCTGCATAATAAAGTTGATCTTTGTGTTGCATGTTTCGTTAAAATGAGCTACAAAAGCTCAAAGCTCAAAAGCTATTGTAAAAGAGGTATACTGAAATCTGAAGACTGAGTTTTATAGCATTCTGTTGTATCCTGATTTTTTGCAAAGGCCCTTAGTTCAAATTAAAATAGAACTATTAGTGGCACCTTCATTGCACAAAGACAGAGTGTGCTTTTCATATGCTGGCTAGGGGTTTAACACCCTTCTGAAGTTGGTGTTTCTTTATTCAAAACACCTGTGTACCTTTAAAAAAAGGAATGAATAGGCACATCTTCTACACAATCCTGTCACCACATCTGCACATTCAAAATCAGGTGATACTGTGCCCCAATCAAGCAAGTCTATAATTAAATAGAAGAATGCTTGTGTATTAGTGGACGTTGTCAAGAGTGTGTTCATTAGGTTAAATGTATAATGTAATAATTTTTATCATACAAATTAGCCTCCTCACCCTGTCTTCTCTCATATTGTTTTACCTAATGTTTGCAATACAGTCAGATACATACATACAGATAAATTATGTTTCATAAAAATCAACAGCTATAAAAGTATTTATAATTTATGTAATATTATCACCTAACAATGTTCATCTGTTCATGAGCTTTTCTGTTGGCTTATTAACACTTAGCTGTTAGGTTTAGCTCCTGCATGTGTTTTATGTAATTCTTTTAGATAATGTCCGGTGCGTCTAGTTCAGGGAGCGGCACAGGACGTGGCAGAGGTAGCGGCAACTCGATAGACAACAAACCAGACACAAAAGAGAACAAACCAAATCCCAAAATGTCTAAAGCACTGGGCACTTCGGCAAAACGCATCCAGAAAGAACTTGCGGAGATCACTCTGGACCCTCCTCCAAATTGCAGTGCTGGGCCAAAAGGAGATAACCTCTATGAATGGGTATCAACAATACTTGGGCCACCTGGTTCGGTGTATGAGGGAGGGGTATTCTTCCTGGACATTCATTTCTCACCAGAGTACCCTTTCAAACCTCCTAAGGTAAGTGTGCTTAATTTTACATCTATTATAGTAAATCATGGTAATGAAAATCCAGTTCCAAAAGTAAATTGTAGGTTGTTAAATTCTATGACTATTAGCATTAACCATGACTTTGTCAGGTTACAACCTCAGACTGCCAACCACAGCATTGCTCGTTCCTGCTATTACTTCAGTTTTGCTGCAAGTATTTTCTGACTTTTTGCTGTTGCTCCTACGTGATGTTAAAGCCTATAGCCTACCTCAAGAATTGAAAAAAAATTTACAAGTGTTAATATTGCTGATTATTGTTATCAAATTCAAAATTCGAAATTCATTTATTTCAAGTAGGCCTAATATAAGCACTTTTGAAACGTCAAGTCTGTTTGTAGTGACTCTACCACCGGTTTGGAAGGCAGATTCTACCAAGAAGAAGCCAGCAAGAAACTCAGCAGTTGCTCTTTTCCAAAATCAACAATTTACATTTTTCATTTTGACATTCATTTTTCTATCTTGTGAGAGATGAAAGCGGAGCCGGATGCTTCCAAGCAACCTTGTCATTAAGAAATTCATCAATTGTATAGTAACTTCACTGTAATAAATGTGTTTTAACATATTCTTTAAATTCATGCATTGTATCATTATCATTATCATCATTATTTCCATTTTTTTACCGAATTTCCTGGATATACATCTCACATACATCATGCCACTCCAGCACCTTGAAATCCTGATGTGCATTCACTTTGCACCTTCTTTTCTTTATGGATCCTGCCAAGCACAGTTCCCCATAGTCTGCTGAGTGACTCTTGAGCTTTCTTGTGGAGCCCATTGTTAAAATGGCCATGATTTGAAGAAAATAGAAATATGACCCACCCCTGGCACTGTAAATTGACAGATTTTGAACAAAAAGATGTCACAAATTCATATTGTCAGACTGTTGCATTAATGTTGATGCCATCCTTGATACAAATAAGACAACTTATCGATGTTTGTTCTGTTATTGAATAATAAACACCCTTCCAAAAATGCTTTTGGTTATGTCACTACATTTAAAAATATAAAAATATTTTAACAAACTATAAAATTAAATTTTTCATAACTTTGTATCAAATGATATTCTTTATGTTTCAGGTAACATTCCGCACTAGAATATATCATTGTAATATAAACAGCCAGGGTGTGATTTGCCTGGATATACTCAAAGACAACTGGTCACCTGCGTTGACTATCTCAAAGGTCTTACTGTCTATATGCTCACTCTTGACTGATTGCAATCCAGGTAAAACAAAAATTTAATTTTTCTAAAATTGTCATCATCATTTGTTGAATGTATTTATATTTTTGACACAGCAATATTGATGGATGAAATTCAAAATTTTAAGTCTTGACACTGACCATTGGCACTTGACTAAAGCATTTACATCAAGTTAGGTATGATAAATTGTAGCTTTTTATACAGTAACTTAATTTAACTATGTAAATGTTGGTAAGAATTTTAGCTAGTAAAATTAAGAATACATGCTGATAATAATCAGATTTATTATAAATATATGGATACATACAATACAATAAGATATATACTTTAATGTTTTAAATTTTCATTGAAAGCAAATAGAAATTTCAAAGCAAGTTTAAAAATCTGTTCCGTTCTGTAGATTTAGACATTTACTATAGCATTAAAAAGGTATAATTTAGAATGATATGAATAAAAGATATAATGTTTGGATATACATTACTGTGAAAAATAAAAATGAGGACAAATGTAATGTAAATGAAAAAATATTTATCATTCCAGCTGATCCACTAGTGGGCAGCATCGCAACACAGTATCTCCAAAACAGGGAAGAGCACGATCGCATCGCTCGCCTCTGGACCAAGCGTTATGCAACATGATTGCACTATGTCAAAAAACAGTCATACTCAATACCATTCTGTTTCAAATCCATCCTGTTCACGTTAATGTAAGCTAACATTTCTAATCTGGTTAATATGTGCACTGTTGCCAACATTTCTGGTGAGTTATTTGAATAAATTGCAGAAGTTTTTGTGACTTTCTGATTAAACAACTACATATTTGCAATAACCGAAAATAAATTTTATAAATTCAAAAGAATAGGATTGATGTTTTGCAATCCTAATTTATCTGACACATGTTGGACTAATGAAGCCCTATACATTAACCTTGGTTAATATTTTAGGAAAATACTGGATAAAATCATATGTAATTAAAGAGAAAAATTAATAGAGTACTAGGCCCATGTAAAATATGACCTCAATTCAATCTCAAATGTTGTAGAAAGTGCTTATTATTAACTTGGCTTGTCGATATTTAGTTGCAATTAATGTGAATTTCCGTTATGCTTGAAGAACAACTATTATAATTAAGGCGATGTTTTTTTTTTAATAAAAATTCTGTTGATGTTTTTCGTCGTGTAGAAAACGCGTCGTTAGGTTATTGTAATATTAAACATTTATCAATGTAGGCTAAAAGTGATTGAGTCAATTTTTGCCGCAATAATAATTGTTGTGTTGATCTCAAAACACTTGATGGAATGTACTGGTACTGACTAGAATGTACCAAAAGTGTCCTAGGGGTCTTGACAGACGTGCTACATTTATACTGCAAGCTTGAGATTACAAAGCTATGCAGTTATATCAACTGCAAAAGAATGGATCACAAATAGTCATTTTGCAGTTTACTTGCTGTTTAAATGCAGTACAGCTTTATAGACCATTTGTTAGGTGTATCTATTTCTCTCTAATTCAATAAGAAAAGGACACTACTTCATTTTAATTTAGACCTTCTAAGTTGAGCTTGATATGTCAAAGACAACTGCACAATTTTAGTGTACTATGTATAGCTTGTCAACTAATTTGACAGTACTAAGTCATTTGTTCTATTCTTATTAGAATGGAAAGAAATATGTTTGCTTGACTTGATTTTGGTGAAATTTGAATTGGTGCCACTATTTAGGTATCATTCATAACTTGGGAATTATAGTATGGCCATTGAGAAGAACTGTAGTTTTGACAGTTAGTGTTAGGCTAAGCTTTAATCGGATAATCGGATAATCGGATATCAAGATCCTAATTAGGATTTTGAACAAGAAAATAAAATACAGCAATGGGTTAACAGTGTGAGTTCTACCGGTATATTATTAATTAGATTATTCTCAAAACCTGAATCAAAGTTCAAATACCCTATAAATAAAGGTTAAGCTGATTATTTGTAATCTATTTGAACAAATGTAATAGAATCAAATAAAATCTGAAAATCGCTGATTATACTAAAAAGTTCAAAAAGTAATGTATATAGTCATTATAGATATGTGCTGTCAAAAAAACAGTTCATTACTTGGTCTTACTGTAATAGCATACATCTATCAGGATGTATTAATTGCTTAAGTAATTGGTTTGTATAGAGATGTGATCTTGATGGTTAGCTTTAAGGTTATTATATAATTACTCGACTGCCAATGAATTAATTGTCTCCCAATTTGTTACAACAACACTTGTCTAGCGCTTATTTTGTATGCAAGAAATCATTATTATAGATATGATTGTCAGTACAAAGGGATTTTTGATTCTAAATTTCAACAATTTATTTATTTGATTCATAATTAAACTTTTTTTCGAATAATATTATAACTATATTGCAAATTATGTAAAAAAAAAAACAATGAGTATATATATATAAAGAAATCCAATTTGAAGTGTTTATGGGTCAAATTTATATTTATGGAAACAAAATTTTAATTAAAATCTAATTCCTTTATTAACAAATTCATGCAATGTTGTTTGTTACTATATCTATATGAACTAAAGTATAGATTTCCAGCATTTGATAAACTTAGATTCTTAATATTCATTTTAATTTATTATGTGCACTGCATTTTGTGATAACTCTTCGTACAAGTACTGTCAATTTGCATGTCACAAATCATGGTCAAGAGTATTTTATCATCGGAACATAGAAGATCAGGGCCTATGTTTGCATCAGGTTTCTATATAACAGTCATTATTATTGACAATATTTTTTTACCAATACTTCATTGTTAAATATTGTATAGAAGCAGGCGTTACTTTGCGGAAATCCATATATATCCATTGCTTAATATAGCGCACTAGTAATATTATTGATAATCAAGTCAATAATATTAAAGTAGCCTTTTATTTCAAATTTTTAGTTACAAAGCATTGCATGAATCCCATATTGTTTGATTAACCTTGTATATTGCATATATGTATAAATGCTGTGAAATGCAACAAGCTCTTGTACTAGTTTTCACATAGATAAAGTTTCTAGTCGTTTATGGAATTTAGTGTTCCAATGTGAATACGAAACCCAAGCAAGGAAAATGTAAATTCAAGACAATTGTATTATTTTGGCATTCAATTAAGAACATACGGAATCCTCATTCAGCCATTGAAAACGCCCCGCGCACGTATCACTTAACACCTGTGGAATGTTGCTGGCTCGCAATCTTTTTTACCATTTTATAGTGAACGCTTAACGCTTAGAACATTAGGGGTAAAATAGTTACTTTCAACTGCAAAATGGTATGAAGTGACATAGTTTGCTCGATAAACCATTCTAAAGTGGAGTGGTTTTTGAAATTAAGACTTCAATATTAGTCACATACATGGTTTCTGTATGTTCTTAATTCTTTGTACTTTGGTTGTGCACAAATTCTTGGCTTCTTGATTGTGCACAAATTCTTGGCTTCATAACTCTGTCCTAAACAGAGACGCCCGTGGATCTGTATACAATCATATTGGTACTTTTAACAGTTTAATTTTTTAATCTACTATTAATACAAGACTTTTTATTTTAATGAACGGTCGAATTTGTGATTTAGTTAAATGTTTTTTGTATGTATCTATTCGGTCCATATTTAGATAGTGTAATTAATTATTGAAATTTTCCAAAAAAGACTACTGTGGAATTAAATTGTTTTTGTATGTTAGGAGTGCAATTGCTATGCAATGGTGCTAAATTCGTTGATACAAAAATCTTAAACTAAATGAAGACAAATCTCAACTTGTATCAAAATGCTTTATGAACAGAATGAAAAGTAAATATTTTTGATTTGTGTTTCATAAAGATTGTTCAAAGCTTTCGTGTAATAGTGATCTAAAATAACTCGAACGAAAGCAATGTTCTAGCAAATTAAGGAATATCCAGAGCCTTTGAATACCTCTAGTTTACATAAATTGCATCCTTGATAAAGATTGCTCTCACATGAGGTATATATTTTTTATGTTCATCATTATTTAAAACTGGGGCAAACGTCAATATAAATGTTGACCTCCATGGCCGAACAAAATAGCAATACTATTAGATCTGTCAAATTTAGTTTACGAATTGTATACAACCGAAGTAGCACCCATATTAGGCTTGATTTATCAACAGTGGCAATGTCGTTATGTTGTCTGTCTTCGCCAAGTATAGTATTTTATATTATAAATCTTATTTATTTTTATAGTGAAGAGCTTGTGAACCAATTTCAAGTGTTGATGACCTTTGATTGCAGTGATATTGATTTACTATCGAGTGTGTTGACAATATTTATCAAATGGAAATAGCAATGATGTGGATAATTGGCCGGGCACACTTTGTATAAGGCCCAATGCGCCGCGCTACGCATGTTGAGTCAAATCGTCGTGATTTATTATTGCGTTCTGCCTAGATTACAAAAATAAAAGTTGAATGAATCGTCGGGTCGCGCGTCGCGTCGCCGTGTATACTTAGTATGTTTCTACTCATATTTTCCACGGTATGACTTATCATGTACAGCGTTGCGTTGTTAGGGATGTTTTAAACAGGCCCTGCATGATGAAATTTTTACGAAATTGACATATCAAAGTGCATCGGTTCATAGTGATTGTAATTCTGATGGTGAAACGGTAAGGCAGGGTGGTGAGTACTACTAGAACTTACTAGGTGTTTCAAACCTCACTGGGCACTACTTGCAGCCGCTCTGTCTCACCAATCTTTCTAAAATATTCCGTTTAGGGTGTAAACAGTTATTAGACGTAAGTTATTTTATTGTTTAGGTACTGTATAATGTATGTCTTAACCCTAGTTATTAAAGTATAAAAAAACTTAGCTGTGTAATATTAGCGTGGTGATTGTATGTCGCTCGTATGTGGATTTGTTGGTGATACCGATGTGTAAAAAGTTAATTACGTATACAACTCTGGTGCTGAAGATTCAAATTCTTGCGACATACAAATGAGGTCACCATGAGAGCCAGAGCGGATTAATTGTTTGTATTTTATTAATTGGAGTAATTGTTGTTGAAAAACTTGCGGTTGAATGCGCTTAATACGGTTTTCTCAAATTCCATGAGAATTGGATGATTTCCTGGGACTTACAGTCTATTATAAGTGGACGCAGAGTAACATTGGTTATGTTACTTTGCGTCCATTCAAAAAACTATGCAAAAAATAATGCTGAAATGTGTTGATTAAAGTCATATAGCTATGGATTATTTAATAAACTTTAATATTTTATGTGGCTGTGTTGGTCGCTAAGAATGTTCTGCTAAAGATCACAAAGTCCTGGGTTATAATCACGGAGCTCATAAACACTCATTGTTCCAGTGTTAACGATTAATCTTTTTTCTCCTATAAGAGAAAAGTCCCGTGCTCCATTAGGAGACTAATAGACTGATAATGTGAAAGGTAACTAGTGTTGTGTTTGTAAATGCTGCCATTTGTAAAGAAAACAAATTAGTTTTAGATCAGTATGCGCTATGACATCATTTGCAACAATATTAGTTAGATAAAACAAATTGACATCTTAAACCACTTTGGCTCTCATGGTCTCGAATGAAAGAGAAATGAATACCGCATCTGTATTCGTGACTGGGATATATTTTGTCGATGTGATTTTTTAAATTAACTTATACTGTGACTCTAAATGTGTTGCTTGCAAGACAACAGCTGTACTGTACTCAACGCGACTGATGTTCCTCAAAACTCGATGTTCATAACTGAACCCTTGTAATCATCCTTTGTTAAAATTTATATCATGGTATAAAATAGGAAAATAAAAATGTGTGTATCTAGAACACTAACTGCTGTTTTATTACAATGCTTCTATCGAAACATCATTAGAATTTCACGAAAACCGAATGCCAAGGAGACAATGGAATGAAATAAGAGGTTACAATGTATTGTTTGTAAAAATGTGTACATTGATTTTTATAAACATTTAGCTACTGTTCGAAGCTAAGTTAATTATATCTATTTATCATCATCAATTCATTCATAGCCTTTAACAAAACAGTCCACTGTTGGACTAAAGGCCTCTCCCAAGGGGGGTTTGAAGGTTTGCCCATAATCACCACTATGGCAGACAGGGTTGGTAATCACAGTAGGTGGTAATAATAAAAATAAATAGTAAATGTATTACGACAAGAAACATCTCCATCTAGCCCCAAAGTAAGCGATAGTTGTATTATGCCCACTAAGATAACTGATGAATATTTATAAATCAGACACAGCCAGACGCTGAAAATGTTCACGTTTATCACACATTTTCTAGTTGTGGGAATCCAAACAAGTCTATGCCTCTTAAAGCAGACACTGCTAATCGGCTGTCGAATATGACAAGGTTGCTTGGAAGCATCCGGCTCCGCTTTCAGCTCTCACAAGATAGAAAAATGAATGTTAAAATGTAAAATGTAAATTGTTGATGTTGGAAAAGAGCAACTGCTGAGTTTCTTGCCGGCTTCTTCTCGGTAGAATCTGCCTTCCGAACCGGTGGTAGAGTCAATACAAACAGACAGACTTGACGTTTCAAAAGTGCTTATATTAGGCCTACTTGAAATAAATGAATTTTGAATAATAATAGTAGTACAGAGCACTGCCATCCATTGTCGTTCCGTTATTATAACCTTGCAGCCTTCTGTCACTACGTAATGAGTAAAAAATGGGGAAAAATTACTCTATCAAAAATTGGTGTTAGCAAAATAAGACTAAGGTAGGTATTTTTGGGTTTGTGATTGTCTAATTTTTTGTTTCAGATTGATTATTGAATACCGCTCGTCCCATACTTTGAAAAATTGTTTTGTTTTTCTAAATTCTTTGTTAAAATGTATTATTTATTATGGTATAGTTTCATACTGAGGGTGTTTAATACTTTGCCTATCTGCCTAACTAAAAAGTTCTTATCTATTATAACTTAGTTAGGGCGCGGAAGCCTAGCCGTGACGAAATTCTTCATTGTTAGTGCGCCGCTAGCTTAACAGGGTTTGGAACCTCTGGATTAGCAAAAGAAATACACGATTGCATCATAATATACAGATTTAATAGAAATGTAAATAAATACTACAAGAAACATTTAGTAAAATACTATTATACTAATACATTATAAACATTTGAGTGCATGCCAAACACATACCGGAGGCTTTATGAAGGTGTTCATTGAATTACACCGCACCAAGCTATCCTTAATTTTTTTTTTGTTTTGTTGATGGATCAGCAATAGTATTCATGTCTTTCGATCCAGGATCAAGTATTGGCGATTTAAAATGTGGCCCGGTCTGCATAAGGCATTACAAGATGCAAATATACATTTGACAAAACTTCCTTTTAAACTTTTTTTTTATTTTTCAATGTAATTTTTATTCCTACAGAGTACTTCACATCGTATCAAATACTAATAAGACAAACGTGCAGTATTCTACATAAATAGACGATTATAAATATATTTGACAATAATATCCTAAACTCTATAATATGAAAAGTGCATGTTTGATGAATGATTTTGGCATTCTATTCGAAAAATCAGTCTTCTAGGCTGAGCACACCATATTGTGACTTCAAACTACTACAAGTGTTGCCAACATTCGAATTTTAAAGGATGCCACTGAACAGAATAAGCGCACAGGTCGTCGTATATCATTGAATTAATCTGTTACTATCGTAGTATACTAAATAGGACAAAATAGTTAAGCACCTTTTTTTATGACAGTGCAAGTGTTTTTTTTTAATCAAATCGGTACAATTTGAATTTCAACCACTACGATTTATCGCATCGAAAGAGCGACATCTAGTGACAATAGTTTCCCAGTAATCGTAGTTAACCTATACATGCTTGCATAAGTAAACTTAGGTAGAAATTCTCCCACAAGGCATCTTGGTTTGAATGAAGACCCGCATATATTTGCTTTATTACTGCGAAAGTCAGAAACAAGACCTTAAAAAAATACGGCGTTTTATCAGCATGCCGTGTTCTATCTACTAACACAAGGTATATGTTAAATAATTTGGTTTCCAGGAAATGGCAGTTGGCAACCTCACACTGGATGTACTGAGTGAAATCTATATAATTATATGAGAAAATCTATTGAATAGTAAATATGAAAATTATCTTGCAATGTGAGAAATATATTTCTATATGCCTACATTTATTATATTAAAATAAAATTAATTCATTATTGAAATGGACAAATAACATAAAATTAAATCATACATGGATACAAAAACAACAATTATATTTCGACTTTCACTTAATTACAATTAGAGCAAAACAAATCAACTCTGCATTTAATTAAATTACTTAAATTAAAATCTATCATCACAAAAATTGGAATTATATTTGTTTGTATTATAAAAAGTATATAGTGTTTTAGTTATAAAATTATGTTATTCTGAGCAATAATTAAGAACTAGGCAAAAATAACTTTGCTGAGTCGATTTAATTGCTATAGTGTCCAACATAATAAATTGTATGGTTGAATTAACAGAAAACATTAGAAATTGACGGACGAGTTTAACTCAAGTTTAAACTGTTTCGTATTGGCTGCGGATGGAGCGAGCGAGACAGCATGCGAATATCACGCCGAGGAGCTGAAACAAAAAATCTTAATTTATTTTCCATTAATTAAATGTTAATTTATTTTCTAAATTTTTTGGATTTTTCCTATGGGTTCCTAATTTTTTTATGTCTTAGACCATACCGGTATTGAGGTAAACAAAACAACAAGGAAATATTTAAGTGGATCGTATCATTTTCATGTTCTTGGCAGACTAACGTACTGCGATAGAGATATATATATATATATTTATATTAATTGTTGCGAGTGTACGAATCGGCGA
This sequence comes from Pararge aegeria, assembly GCF_905163445.1. Classification (NCBI taxonomy): domain Eukaryota; kingdom Metazoa; phylum Arthropoda; class Insecta; order Lepidoptera; family Nymphalidae; genus Pararge; species Pararge aegeria. The sequence continues at coordinate 17,221,073 of NC_053185.1, read as the reverse complement.
AAGCCGTAAAAGCTTCGGTCCACCTTTTAGGAAGTACGAGTTCCTACGAAGCCGCCCACAAGAACAGACTAGAGAAAATTCAGAAATAAATCTGCTTATCAAACCACAGCGCTTGTCGGCACGGCTTTGTCGTCAGGTTAGTAATTAGCCACGGCCGAAGCCTCTCACGACAACCGACCAGAAAAAAATCAGGAATTATAAATTCCCAAATGGGCCATGCCAAAGAACGAACCCGGCCCCTCCAGTTCGTGAAATAATAAGCATATTAATAATAATAATAGCGATATAATATACGATTAAAATGCTTGGGTGTAAATTATTGCTCTAAACAGGTTGCTTCTTTAAATTCAAAATTCATTTATTTCAACTACTTTAATAGTTTTAAGTGACAGTGTGAGATGGTGATAACAAAAACAAAACCGGCTAAGTTTGTTGTGGGCTTCTTCTTACCAGGGCGCGTTTGAAACCCTCGTAGCTTTAGTTATTGCCAACTTTATTTATCAACTCACTTCTATGTTATATTTTACACGTTATGTACGCATCAAAAGTACCATATTTGTGCCTATTTGTATAAAGAAATATTTGACTTTGACTTTCACTTTAAACAATTAAAATATCACTTGCTTCAACAGTGAAGAAAAATCGTGTGGAAATGCTGCATGCTTAGCAGTTGCCCCATAAAGTCTCTCTGTGGACTACAGCCTAAATACTATTTATTTTGGGAGGAGACTCGTGCCCTGTAGTTGATATGATGATAATGATAAATAATAGTGAAATACACAATGAATGTATTATATTCAAATAGATAACAAAATGAGTAAGATATCTTTAACCGTGCCCTGGCAAAGTTTTAGCCTGTTACCGGTTCACTACAGGGCACGGGTCTCCTTCCACAATGAGTAGGGGTTTAGACTGTAGTTCTTCAAGATGGTTCAGTCCAGATCCAGACTCCACACACCATTGTGAACATTACGGAGGACTCAGGCATGCTGGTTTCCCAAAGATTTTTTTCTTTGAAGCAAGTTATATTTTAATTGATACATAGATATAACACGAGGATTTTATCCATTCATTGTTCATATATCAAACCTTTTCTTAAAGTCACCAATGTTTTTTCATTGATACGAGTAAGTGACATTTAAAAAATATATTTAATAGTTTATTTTAAGAAGGAATGATTGGATTTTAAAGACCCGCACCGCAGTAAGGGCTTTAAATGTTGTTTCTTGTATTTTCACAGAAACGCAATTTCGTCTTTATTTCAACTACCCATTGAAGGGAGTAATAAAGTATAAACAATTAGTTACCTGAACAAAAGCGATGCCCACGCCGACTCCGCCAAGCAGCAACGACAACGGTTTCAAGTGGGTGAGGATTTCATCAAGGCACCCCTTCTTGTGCAGAGTGGGTGAAGTCTCCGTGCAGGTCACAGGCGTGTTCTCTACCAGCTCCTGGCCGGCGCAGCAGGTGCTGGGAATGGGCAGGCTGTTGTTCTTCCAGTCAGCGGGGCCATTGATACCGCAGCACTGCAACTGTTGGATGGACAAAATGTTATTCGCAACTACCCTCAAAATTGTTAAAACTGTATAAGATGCACTAGTTTTTTTTTAACGTTGTCACAAAAAAAAACACTTCTGATTTCTTTCTTGAGCACCTTAACATGTTATTTTTTTATGTATGTTCGGGCAGAACTCCGTCATTTATAGACGGATTTGCAATATTCGTTTTATAGTCAGGGGTTTTCCCGAAATGATCCCATTTAACTGCGACTCTATGCGGTTGCGGTCTTGCACTATAGCAAAATCAAATTTTGGTCTCATGATACACATTACCTTATGATCGCCTTATTTTGTATTATTTTTAAATTGCTGTGTAACTGTAGAAATGAAATAAACTTGTTATTATTATTTCTTTAATTTCATATGATGTTGTATTGTCGTAGAATATTTTTTATTTTATTTTATTATATATATGTTTCGGAGTCAACGGAAATCTACAAAAAATGACAGCATATAAACCGCGATTACTGTTATCGCATAAATATGCATTGCTTACGCATTCACACAACGTAAAATAACGGCTGATGATGTATTCAGTAAGTATATCGGGGCATTTACACCCATATAAGTTATGCCCGAACATAAATATTAAAAGAACATACGAATTGATAAGCTCCTCCTTTTTGAAGGAACTCGAAGGAAGGACGGCCGATTGCCGCAGTGGGCAGCGACTCGCTTTCTGAGTTCGAGGCCGTGGGTTCGATTTCCACAACTCGACATTGTTTGTGTTATGAACATTAATGTTTTTCAGTGTCTGGGTGTTTACCTATATATTATAAGTATTTATGTAGGTTTATTATCTTAGCTACGCGGACTAGAGGGCGATTTGTTTATGGTAGTAGTATATTTCTCTATTATTATTATTCATACTGTTTAGATGTGAATGTATTGTTGTGTAAAATCTACCAAAATCTTTCACCATTACGAAGGACCATTCGGGGTAAAAAATTGTCTGAGTATCAGCTATAAGTATACCAAATTGTACTTAAATCCGTTCAGTTTGTTTCCCAGTATTGACCCAGCACTGTTTCCAAGAATTACAACTAGATGGCGCTCTTTAAATTCCATACAAATCGTAGTTTACTTTCATGCGATCGAGTAATTTCACCCAGCTCTCGAAATAGACTATCTTACATCGGTCTGGATGATATCGAAGTTGTGCTGTATGCTCGTGTCATTGCTGTAGTGCTTGATGGAGTCGTTGAGCGAGCGCATCAGTGACGTCTCCAGGTCCTTGTGCTTCATGTAGCCCGCGATGCCGATCGCCAGTTCCGCAATGAAGATAATTAGCAGGAACGCGGAGAACTGAAACAAACATGTGGGTATAAAGCACACGTCACGAATATTGAATAGGACCAGCCAAGTGCGTAGCGGTGATAGCCTCCGTGGTGGTGGATAGTGGCCTTCACCTTCCCTTATGAGTTATGTGCATCACCATATCAACCCATTACCCACTACAGGGTCTCCTCCAAAAAAAAGAAGGGGTTAAGGCCGTAGTCCACCACGCTGGCCCAGTGCGGATGGGTGGACTTCAAACACCTTCGAGAAAATTATGGAGAACTCTCACGCATGCAGGTTTCTTCACGATGTTTTCCTTCACCGTTGAAGCAAGTGATATTTTAATTGTACACATAACGCACATAACTAAGAAAAGTTAAGGTGCGGGATTCGAAATCGCCACCTCGAAAGTACTATCACTGCGCTATCACCGCTAGAATTATGTGCGTTTTAAGAAATTAATTATCACTTGCTTTAAAGCTGAAGGAAATCATTTTTAGCAAGCGTGGTGGACTACGATCAAAACCCTGCTCGTTCTGAGAATTGCCTCCTTCCTTGCCCTATAGTGAGCCGGTTATGTTTTGATAATGATGATGAGGCTTCCTTAACCAAGGAGAAGTTTTCATCATACTCAGACTATAATTAAATCCGCTGCTGGGCACAACTAAGCTCTAAATCCCTACTGGAAGAGAGGGAGAGAGAGAAAGAGAGAGAGAGAGAGAGAGAGAACGCAGTTGATTCTGTACAGTTGACTGAGGTTAATGACTAAGTCAGGATGAAGATAATAGTAAAATCAACATATTTATTAATTTATATATCTTATTTGTACACCACTCAGAAAAACGAGAAAAAAAAGAACAAACACATGAAGGCGGCCTAAGTAGCGATCTCTGCCAGACTATTATTTTATGGCAATTTTCATAGTCTGTTTGCGTCGACTACCCTGGCGCAGTGGATGTATAAGTGGGTGTCTGGAGTTTATGAAATCTATAATTCTGAATTTTCTGTGGTGTGGTCTCTTTCGAGACTACTTGTGATGTGATGGCTAGTTACCAACCTACCTACAAAGACGGGCCGTCAAAAGGCTTAGCGTTCCGGAACGATGCCGCGCGGAAACCGATTATATTAAGGGTATGCCGTGGCGTGCATAGAGGGTATGCACAGGGTATGGAGATAATATTAAATAAAGAAAATCTCCAGTACGAGTTATAGACAACTTAAGGATATGATTTGTAAGAGTTATAAAAAGCCTACCCATACCCTTATTTAGAACTCGTACTGCAGATTTTCTTTATTTTATATCATCTGCATACCCTGTGCACTTTGCATACCCTCTATGCACCTGTTACTATGTCACTTATACGCCCAGGGTATGGGTGTATAAGTGACATAGTAACAGGTGTGTCCGCTACCATGTAAGACTGCATTGCACTTTCCATTAGAACGACTATCAAAGGATGATGATAATTATATCCCCCGACAAGGGATCCAATTTAAGTGTCCGTGCCAAAGCGCGGCGCCGAGCATAGGAGAAGTTTACCCCCGTTTATTATTGCACATATATTATTTCCACCGTGCTCCAATGCTCGGAGAGATGATAAAGCTGTGGGAGAAGATAGAATTTTGTACTTTTCCCGGGGAGAAAAATGTCTCCTGCCGTGCAGCAGAATATAGCAGTCAAAGACCGAACTATTAGTGGAATTAAAAAAAAAGGCATAACATTTTGGACTCACATCGATATGAGCGTGAAATTAAAATTGGAATTCGTATAATCAACAGGTTTTTTGAATCCCTTAATACGGTATAAGCATGTTGATAATATGCACCAATATTAACGTTATGTTAATTCGATTACACGCGAGTAGCGAGACTTGCACAACTTGGCCAGTAAGTTAGTTAATGCTCTGATATGTTAATGAACTGCACCGACGAGGTATTATGGCAATACCGCCGTTCACTTGGCTTCCAATGTACAATATTGATCTTTTTTCAAGACCAATTATCATACGTAATAATAATCAGTACGCAAGTAATCCCGTGCTTGAAACTTATAGGTCTATCGAGGGACACACGGAGTTTTTAGTGGGGGCAAGTCCCACATAACTACTCCGTTTCCCCCAACGGAGTAGTATGCGTCAGGCATTTTCTCTGTATAAAAAAAGACCAATAGTCATTAATCCAAGTTTTAGGAACCTACTAATAAAGATACTCAAAAAATCTTTTGATTTTTTTACTACCGTGATATGTAATGACAGTGAAATTTCACTTTGTCCGTTTGGGACAGACTTATAATTTCTGAAATATAAATTATTATGTAGAGCCGATAAAAACTCTTTAAATTTCGTGCAAGAAAATGTGAACGGACCTTTTTAACCAACTTCAAAATCCTCTTGGTTTTCTCAATTCGTCGTACCTAATGTTTTTTTTATGTTTTTATTTTTCATGCAAGTATGTATTTGTATGCAATAAAAAAATTATCTATCCATCTATTTTTCCGCATTACTCAAAAGACCCTGCAGGCCGATTATTTATCTCAGTTGATATCAAATTTAGCTAGCCAATGTGGATAGTTGCCACCAAAAACCCGGTCTAACCTGTATTTTGCAGTCTGAAACCTAAGTTGGCAGATTTATTTTTTATTTAATTTATTTGTGAACAATAACAAGTTAACCACTAATTAATGAATCGATGATCACTGTAAAGTATAAAACTGCGTAACAGTGATCACGCCCACCTCCAAAACTTAAAATTTACCACTGTTCACTAGATATTTATCAAGACCTCTAAATACATTCAAAAATTTGAATTAAAATAAAACGAGATACAAAAAAAACAAAGGGGATACATGCAACATGCTAATCTTTATAATATAGATCAACTTACCATTGAAGATGGCAAGTTTTAATAGTGGCTTCTTCGATCGATTCAGAAAATTGATTTCCGTTTACTTTATAAATAAATGTTTTTTTTTTAAATCTACCTTGACAATGAGGGGCTCTCGAAGCAGGTGTTTCAAAGTACATATTTTGTCTGTATCATAAAAATGTCTTGATATAATATGTAATGATAGTTAAAACTGGGCCAGTTTTTCGCAATCCGCAATAATTATTTATCAGAGCTTGGTATAGGTATTGATTACCTCATAAAACCTAAGTGTTGGGGCATGAATATTAATGTTCTAACCTAAGTTCAGATTTTAGTCACTTGTCATCAAAGGCCACTGCTGGACTTAAGGCCTATCCCAACGGGAGGGTTTGGCGATCTGTGATGTGCACTTCATATATGCATATCGTGTATAAGAATTGTTAAGTTTCCAATTATGCGCACGTTAACAGTCGCCCTTGCAAAATATCAATGTATGAAAGAATCTACTTAACTTTATAAATATCAGAAATTTCTCAACATTACTATTGAACTTAGTAAAAAAATGAATTAGCATTTTTCCGCATTTGCACGAACTAGAAGACACGAATAAAAAATCATGAAACCGAATAAGAAGTAATTTGAAGAACAATAGCATTCCAATTAAGGAAATTGAAAATTACTTTGTAGCATGAGGCTTTTGTAAAGCTGCGTAAGCTTCAGGGCTCGATTTAGTACGTGGCCATTCGTAGTTTGCCGGTTTGGTAATTTAATGCGTAATAAAACAATCGTGGGAAGCCGCCTTTATGTACCAACCGCAAGCGGTCGCGACCCTAGGATTGCTGAAAAATATCGATGTATCGGTATAGAATATCGCGTATCAGATATGATATATTTCTACTAACTGAAACCGCTGGAACTAAATGTAGTAAAAAAACAAACAAAAATAATATCAAAAAGCACAAAAATTTATAAAATTAAAATTTACAGTTTTATTTCGATATGTGTATCGCAATCGAGTTTAATGTTACTTTTGGCACTTACTTATCATATTCTCTAAGATAGGGATGCTAACTTAGTTAAATTAGTTATTATGATGAGACATCATTGAAAACTTTCGCAAGAGCATGTTTTTTTTTTCGATATATCGCAATAAAATTAAAATAAAATTAAAACAAATTAAAAAAAAAAATTTGTAAATCCAAAAGTGCACGACTCATAACGCTCATTTAATTATCAAATCAAATATTGAAAAAAAAAAAAAAAAAAAAAACAAGTCGTTCAAAATTAGTTGCCGAAAAAACAGCTGTACTAGGAAGGTACTGCACAAGCGTCCCTGGTGGAATAAATGTACATAATATCTATAGATATATCACCATCCATGTTAATTTTACATGGATATATATAGATATACAGTCTTGCAGTTTTCGTTTTTTATTAATTGCAATTAAACTACACTGAATTAATTAATCATTCGCATTCAGTGACCTACAATCGTCGATTAGAATTAAAAAAAAAAAAATTTAACTCAAATAATGGATTTTTTCACAAGTTAGTGTTTTCGGGTTTCACACATGACGGACAGGAAAATTTTTTGACCTATTTTGGTGTTTTTTTCCAATTCTATTGCAGTAAATCAATTTTTTAAAAGTATGGAATGAATCTCCATTAAATTATCTCGCAATAGTATGCAAAATATCTTGATTCCGTGAACTAACAAAAGGCTATAATAATAAAAATAGCCGCCGAAATGAGGCCAAAAAATATTTCGATCGTAAAGCACTCTCTGATGCTTCGCATCATGAGTCGTGCAATTCTTTACTCATGTAGGCCTATCACAGACACTTAAGATGTGCTCATACATATTAAGTTTTCATTGTGAAGCGACGGCGGTAACTGCACTAATTACCTTATAACTAAAGCTAGGAGGGTTCTAATCGCGCCTAAGTCTTGCCCACAACGAACGTAGCCGGGTTACATATATTTATTTAATATCGATATTATAAATTATATCGAAACTTTTTTAAACACCTAGCATCCCTACGCGACGGTCAGATATGTATATGTATTTCAAAGCGGAAAATGTGGACAGTTACGGGACTTTACATTGCATCCAAATAAATGAATCATATCGAACCGATTGCGTCACCACCGAGACCAAAGACTCTCACTGTGTAATTGTGTATTATCTCTTTATTACTCATAAATATGGCTGTGGAGATTAAAATAATTTAAAATGTTTTTGCCGTCAGCAGGTACGAGTTTTTACAAGGTCCCAAGTTTTATAACCGGCTGTGTCACTTTGCAAAAGAATCAGAATTAGCTCATACTATCAGTACGCTCATTAGCAAGTTTAGTGGTTCGAGTATAATAAATAGGTTATTATGGCATCTAGGAAGCGATGATAGCCTGCCTACTAGTGTCTAGAGTGGCCTTCTTTCGGTGGGAATTATGTGCGTTTTTAATTTAGGCAACTTAAATATCACTTGCTTTAACGGTGAAGGAAAATATCGTGAGGAAATCTGCCTGAGAGTTCTCCATAACGTTATCAAAGGCGTGTGAGCGGTTTAAACCATTCTCATTGTAAGAGAAGACACAGGTGCCCTCTTGTGGGCCGGTAATCGGTTGATAGTTATGATGAATCATCTATAAACTGATAACTGATTGAATCTAACGTCATGTTATTGTCATAGAAGTTGCATTTGTTAAAACTACTTAGTTGACCGTGATGAAAGTTAAATTGTTTCTGTGAGATAAATAGGTTTATAATGGAGAAGTTTACGACATGGATTCGCGAACTTTTAGATCCACGACATACCAATATATTTGTAGTATAAGTATGTACGTCGAACCATTTTTGTCAACGTAATACGCTTGCGTATAGCTTGCTTTATAAATACTACTATTTCAGACTGAAAACTTATTACTGAAATTAAATATAGCCAAATACGGCCGTTAAATTGTAACTTCTATCTACGTTGCTTTATGTATTTTTGTTTTCAGTTTTTTTTATTTCTGTGGTATAAAAGGTTCAATAAAAGAAAAGAGTATTCACTATTCATACATTCATATAGGTTATGTAAATTCTGTCTAATAAAAAAAGAATTATTAAAATCTGTTACGCATATTTTGACTTATCAATTATTTACAAACCAACAAAAAAATCTAATCTTTCCCCTTTTTTATATCAGTATTTCTATACTCACAAGGTTTTAGACCATATTCTCCTACGGAAAATTCTCCTACTTTACGAGTGATATAATTATTTAGGGTAGGCAGTGCTTCTACGCATGTAGTGCACGCCACTGCTGTAACTTTACTGCAAGTGCGGAGTTCATTTATAATGACATGTATAATGCTATTGTTTAACAAATCACCTATGTTTACAGTGTTATACGGGTGGCTACACAAGAGCATAAATGACAAAGTATAACAAAGTCCAAGGTTGAAATCCCTACTAATATTGCAAATGCGAAACTGTCGGTTTGCTTGTCCTACTTCCTCGCACAGAGCAACGGAATCTCGCGATGGCAGATTTGGCATAGAGGCTACATTTGATTCCGGAAAAGTTTACGGTTCGTTAGTTACCAAAGCGAAGTTCCGTTGAAAACTTTACATGCTAAAATGTTTCTTCTATCAGTAATGTAATTTAAATGCAGTCCGACAAAGATCCTTGCAAGTATTTCGTTAAAAAAATTTGAACGAGCTGATAATATGGCAGCATATAATATATTTCTACTATGACTTACTTATCGTCGACCATCGACAACCCTTTCAAGCTATCCGGTCTATAGTTACTCTACGAAGTAGAATAAAAAAAAAGAGAGAAACTTTCATCTAAGTTTACCAAACCGGTGATAAAAATTAAAAAAAAAAATCATTTAGAAAGAAAGTGATCAACTTAATTCGTATTCGAAACTTTTGTATTTCTATTATTCTTTTATTTCCCTAAAATCATAGTAGTGTACGAATAAAGAGTGAAATAAATAAATCCCTACTTAATATTATAAATGTGAATGTAAGTTTGTTTGTTACGCTTTCACGCAAAAACTACTTAACCGATCCTCATGAAACTTTGTACACATATTCTTTGTTAGAAGTAATAAAGGATACTTACTATCCCAACATTAAGCTCGGTTTCTTTGGGAGACCCCGGGGATGAAAGTGTTAGACGATTTTACACCATAGCTTCGACAAATTATAACCGATTTAAATGATTATTCTTGTACTATAGAGGTTATAATACGCGTTTAATATTGCCCAAACTTTGTGTAGATCTGATGAATGTGGTTGGGGATAGAGGACAGAACTCCTCAGCGGACAGCAGCAAACCCCTCATTTATGGCTTAGCGATACTGAATATTTTAATTTTTTTTAGAACCACAACAAAATTGAATGCCACATCAAAAAACAAAATCAAACGCAGACGAAGTCGCGGGCAAGAGCTAGTAATAAATAAACTTTCGGACCAAGCAGTTGGCCGGACTGCTATACGGAAAACCATGGTTTATAAATACAGCAACACTTCGCAGGGCATGCAAGAAACACGTTTTGCAATGTGTTACCCTGTGTTCGTCAACTTGAGGCGTAAATGTAAATCCTAACTTTGTTGCCAGTAATTAATTACATCGGAACACAAGTCATGATGCTTGGCAGCAGAAGTAAGCATGGCGGTCACCTCCCTGAACGAACTCTGTCATAAGAACCTCCACTGCGGCACGGCAGAAGCGCGAAAGTTTTCACGTCATTTAAACGCAGCCTACCGTACTTTTTCTTAGAGAAACTAATATTATATATCCGCCATCGTGGTTGGTTGGCTGGTTTGTCTTTCTTAAACAGTATTTTCGTATGTAAAACCTTAGTGAGGAAAAATATAATAGTTACTGGAGGCAGAAGGCGGGCGAAGAGCTAGTTATTCCATAACCATTATATCATTTATCGTTTTCACGTGATCAAATTTTTATAATTCAAATGCAAATTCAAAATTTCTTTATCACTGGCACTTATGAAGCGTTCATACATATATGTTTACATAATTGTAAGGGGATGGTGATAATTTCCTACGCCAATTTAAACCTAAAGCTACGAGGGTGCCAAACGCGCCCTGGTCTAAGAAGAGCCCACGGCAAACTTAGCCGGGTATTTTTTTTGTTATCACCATCTCACAGTTTATTTATATTAAGCTATGAAGCTAGAGCAAGCCCAAGACCCAAGCTTTTTTATCGTTCAAGTAATCCTTAATATTATAATAGGATTTTTAAACGCCTAGCCTCATCTATTTTAGAAATAATTGCGATAGTGCTATTTGCTTGCTTGTGCTCCTTAAACAGTATTTTCGCATGTAAAACATTAGTAATGAAGTAAATGATACTAACAGGAGGGCGAGGCCGGGCGAAGCGCTAGTTATTCCATAACAATTATCATTTGTAATATGTAGATAGAGCTAGGTTACCGATGCATGGTTACATTCGTAACTATAAATGGGTATCTGTATTATGTACCTATTGAAAATGTATCGTTCTTATCACCTTGTCAGTGCACTACGGAAGTACTAACTAGAACCTACGGGTTGACTGTAGTGTTGCCCAAATTCAGTCTTGGTCTTGCAGTCTTGGTCTTGTTCTTGCGTTTTTGCAAGACCAAGACCAAGAACAAGACCGCGTATTTTTAGCAAGACCAAGACCAAGACTGACCGTGCAAGACTTGAGCAAGAACAAGACATAGCCTGCAAGACTCTTGCGTCTTGCAGCTAGGACTTAGCGCTATTTCACGGAGTAGTTAGGTGTAACAGTTCGGTGTATAGGTAGGTAGGTACGCTTAGGAATTCTATGAGACGCAAAAAACTATATCAAAGAATATGAAAAACTGGACCTATGCGCATTACGACTAATACCATAAACATAGCGAATAAAAAAATATCTATTAAAATCAAACTGAGTGCATGCATAGTTATGTTTTAACCATCGGCACTTTGATAATGCGGCATCAAAGGTTTTGTACTTACTTCTCAAAGAAATTTGCCGCTTTTCGGAAGTACATGGTTATGATACACGCGCCGGCGGCTTCTTTTGAAATCTAAAACAATCGTTGCCGCCGCGCCGAAATCATAACATTTGACACTATTCATGCAAAATAATTTCGAATTTTAAGAGTACCTACAGGTGTTCCAAAGAATAAATAAGTTTCAGATTGGTGATTTTAGATTGGTGGAGGACGCATGAGACAGAGTATCCGATTTTATCGAAAATGGCCCGTGATTTTCTCTCAATACCTGCAACTTCAGTACCTGCTGAGAGGTTATTTTCTAAAGCATCATTAGTAATTAGAAAACATAGAAATAGGTTAAGTGATGAGTCAGCCAGATGGTTACTTTGTATTAATTCTTGGTCAAAAGAATTGATATAAAGTATCATAACCTAATGATAAAGCTGTTGATTTGTGTTGTATTTTATTTTTTATTCAAATAAATGATAAATCGTAAAACTCTTTTATTAAATTTCTTATAAGTTGAGGGTTCAATCTCTTTCTAGACAGATAAGTATTGTTCTTTAAAATACAGTCAAGTTATTGTAATTAATTTGTTTTTTTACATGTTTTAGCAAATGTAAGCTTATAAATCATAAATGTTTATTAAGAAACAGTTACTTCCATGGAAAACGACATATAGGTCAGTTGATTTTTCGAATTTCTTATCAAATCTTCAGTTATTTATTAATCTGCTTGATCTTTACTATGGCTATGTTAATTCAAGCTCACAATGTTCCAATTCTAATACGTTTTTCTAAGATTTAAAGTAAACTTTAATAAATAGTAATAGACTAATAGGTAATTGCAAGACTTGCAAGACTCTTGCTGCAAGACCAAGACCAAGACCAAGACTGCGAGCGCAAGACCAAGACCAAGACCAAGACCAGGTGTATTGGCGCAAGACCAAGACCAAGACTGGCTAAGTCTCGTCTTGTTCTTGCATTTGGGCAACACTAGTTGACTGTCGTAGAATCAATAAACTGTTAGTTTATATCTGTATAGCACGCATCATGCAGCGAATCACTCTTAGGAGATTTAATAGTTTTCAAATAACTCCGCAAGAAATTAATGATTAAGTACCACGCGCGCATTTATGTTGTGAAAAGCGGACGGCCATGGGGGGGGGGCAAAACCGTCTGGTCTGGACCCCCCATCGCGCTATGACCTTAGGCGCAGACCAGCGTTACGACATAGTGGGTCGGTTTAAAGTGTGTAGATAGCTGAAGAAAGTTTATATGAGAAAATATCGAAAATTCATCGTAGTCAACTCAGTGCGCTAAGATCGAGAGAGAGATCTAACTCAAAACGAGGTCAAAGTCTTACGCACTGACTGGCGTGCATAGAGGGTATGCACAGGGTATGCGGATGATATAAAATGAAGAAAAAGTCCAGTACGAGTTATAAAAACTTAGGCTTTTTATAACTCTTACAAAGCCTATCCTTAAGTCTTTCATCTAGTCATCAACCATACCACAATCGCCATAGTAGGTATAATAAAAAAAAAAATTACCTTATATTATTAGAATAAAAGAAATAAACATATTTAAAAAATTGCATATCAAAATAATCCAAAACAGATATAACATAGAATTAAAAAATGAAAAAAATACACAAATTTAAATAAACTAAATGTAACATTATTATGACTATATATTTGTACTCTTAAATTAAACTTTAATCAATTGGTCTTAAACAGGAAATCGATGAATAAGGTCTCCGACCACCATGTCAGAGGAAACGGGTTGCTCCAAGGAACCTTGGAGCATATATAAATAAAAAAAAAAAACAAAAAAACTAAGTCATCAAATAACGATAATAGCAGTAAGATATTACCAGGTACGCACTTGACCCACTGATATCGAGTTGACCCATGAATCATGATTGATTAACGGTAGGTGTATAAGGAAAAGAATATTTATATTTGTTAGGTATTGGGGATTTCTGCCAAGAAGTTTTCGGTATCAGCCCGGCGCGGCGCTTTTTTGTTTGTTTCGCACTCAGTTATCCTCTGGCATGGTGTCAGAGAGAGACCTTCTTTATGCGACTTTTACTCTGAATAAGTGCCAGCTCACGATTGTCGTGATTTGGTTATGCTACTTTTTTTTTGGTTTTGTTACTGCCTTTTAACTTCACCTTCTACTTATGCGTGAGTTGCTCTGTCTTCAAGAGCCCTGAGTGCTCCGTCAAATGTTATATATATACACAGTGGCGTTTCTAGGGTCTTGAATAAGAGCAAGTCCAGTTACATATAGGACTAATTCGACTCATCACATGGCCAATATAAGGCAGTTGTTTATGTGTCAAATAACAAACAACAACTCATCTTTAAAAAACACTACGACTATGGTCCACACGCGAGTTATGATTAGAAATTTCGATTTTTAATAAAAGCCTGGCTTTTCGGCTTCTATGGTAGTACCGCCACTGTATATATACCCTAGCCGAAATGCCGTTTTAAAGTAAGTTTTGATCTGTAGGTTTCACACCTACGCGTCAGAAGGGCACAGGCACTTTGTAGGTTTTCCTTGCATGCCTTTCGAAATGTTGCTCTGTTCATTGGCAATTGTTTTCAATTAAGTTACCATCGGGTGGGCCATATGGTCGGTAAATATTTACTTTGAAGAAAACATTATCTCATTCTCATTATCCACTTTTTTATCGGCTTCGTACGCTCAGGTTCCCTTTAAAAGATCACTCTTAGTGATAAGGCCGCCTTTGCACCCTAGCACTAAGTACTATAACGGTTTCCTTGTATTTTTCCTATTGTGTTGTGTTGCATTAAAGTTTTTCTATTCTATTCTATTCTATTCTATTATCTGTGACTTGCCCTATGGCCATTTCTGGTTAAACGAGAATGAATTAAACTACCCTTCTCAAATTTCCATTACTGTGTGAAATAATGGAATATATACGAGAATTTAAAATAAATAAATAAAAATATATTACGACATTTACTGTCGTATGGCTACTAAGATAACTAATATTATGTACATAAATACTTATAATAAATAGATAAAAACCCAGACTAATAAACATTCACGTTTATCGCACAATCATTTTCCAGTTGTGGGAATCGAACTCTCAGCCTTGGATTCAGAAAGCAGGGTCACTGCCCACTGCGCCAATGGGCTTATCTATATCAATGACTTATCCTGTCATGATCAGTTAAGTTACCGACGTAATTAAATTAAAAGGAAATAATTCCTAAGCCCATTAATATACAAATCATGTCATCGTGGAATTGTGCCAAGTATGTTAGGAGACATGCTTCCTATATTATTTTCAGGGTACCGTAGCGATCTGTTAAATTCATAATAATATTATTAATGCGAAAATGTGTTACTTTGTATGTTTGTCCTAACTACATGCCCTAACTAAGCATAGGATTTATTTATATTATTATTAAGTCCTGGAAAAACCTCAAATTCATACAGGAACATTCATTTGTTTTTAAAACCAAATATCGTCCTCCCATATATATTCGACGGCCGATTGGCACAGCGACCCTGCTTTCTGAGTCTAAGGCCGTGGGTTCGATTCCCACAACTGGAAAATGTTTGTGCTACGCTTAATTTGGGACTGGATAGCGATGTGTGTATTGTCGTAGTATATTTATATACCTTCTCAAAGAATCAATATGCAGCTTATACTGCAGAAGAACTTTTCATATTCTAAATAAAAAATGTGACATTATCATAAGCCAATATCCTTGATATAGGCACAAGCGTCATCTCTCATTCTCTCGTGTAATCATTACTACCCCGACCGAAGCTTTTACTATTACGCTTTCGCCGCTTCTGTGATACGTAGTCGAACATTATATACACACGAGGCAGTTAAATGCTTTTATGCACATATGAAGTGCACAACACTCAAAGATACACCTACAAATGGGCCTATTAACGTCAAATTAAAGGAAAGGAAGTGGCCGTTTACAAGATGAGACGAATGAAGCGTGTCAGAGGTCACGGCTTCTGGTCGCGCTCAATTGACTCCAGCGAATTGGACCACTGTATGTTTAGCTTTCTCTGATTCTTCCACGGCTAGCATAGCCAAGAGACGACAAAAATATACCTACTGCACGGCTAGGTTAGGCAAGAGATAAAATTTTTATCCCCGACGAGGTATAAAATTTAGTTGTCCACCTGCCACCCAAAGCACGGCAACAGGGCATAGAAGTTACCTCCCGTTTATGACTGACGGCCGATTGGCGTAGTGGGCAGCGACCCTGCGTTCTAAGTCCAAGGCCGTGGGTTCGATTCCCACAACTGGAAAATGATTCTGTGATGAACAGGAATATTTTCGGTGTCCGGGTGTTTGTCTGTATTTTATAAGTATTTATGTTTATTATTAATAAAAATATTCATCAGTCATCTTAGTACCCATACATATACACAAGCTACGCTTACTTTGGGGCTAGATGGCGATGTGTACATTGTCTTGTATTCTGTTTCATAGATTATGCGAAGGCTTTTGATTGCGTCATATGGAGTAAATTGTGGTCAGTGCTGGAAAAGATGGGAGTACCAAAACAGCTTATCATTCTTATTCGAAATCTCTACTGCAACAACCGTTCTTTTGTGTGTGTGAGAATTGATACTGAATGTTCGGATGTATTCTCTACAAAAAAAGGCGTACGACAGGGCTGCATTCTTTCTCCAACTATTTAACGTGTACGGTGAATGTATCATCCGTAAAACACTGGAAAAGTGGAAAGGGGGTTTCCCACTAGGTGGGAAGCGAATATGTAACCTTAGGTACGCTGATGATACAGTTCTCGTTACCACCTCAATGAAGGATATAAAAGAGCTCTTGCAAAGACTTGAAGTGGAGAGTTTGGAGCTTGGTCTGTGCATCAATAAGAGCAAGACCAAGTTAATGATAGTTGACCGCTCCGGAAATCTACTCGACACCACCAATATACCATCCGTAGACATCGTGGAGGATTACATCTATCTAGGCTCCCAAATATGCAACAATGGTAGTTGTGTGCCGGAGATAAAGAGACGCATAGCAATGGCGAAAAGTGCTATGATACGGCTTGGCAGTATATGGAAAAATCGAGGCATAACATTCAACACTAAGAGCCGCTTGGTCCGTGCCTTGATTTTCCCTATATTCATGTACGGAGTTGAAACGTGGACCATCAAAGCAAGAGAAAGGCAAAGGATAGACGCGTTCGAGATGTGGTGTTGGAGGCGCATGTTGAGAATACCCTGGACAGCCAAGCGCACAAATGTGTCTATCCTGGCACAGCTAGGAGTTAGTGTTCGACTTTCGTCTATATGTTACCAACGTTTGCTTTCCTATTTCGGGCACATAATGCGGCGGGGGAATGATAGCCTGGAAAAAATTATAGTTACGGGCAACACCGAAGGCAAAAGACCTAGAGGCCGGTCCCCAACAAGATGGGCAGACCAGCTGAAAAAATCAAATTCAGACCGCTTCTATCAAATCGCAAAAATGGCCTCCAACAGAAGTCGATGGAGACAGTTTACCAACGCGAAGTTGGGATCTCACCAGGACCACGATCTTCAGTAATGAAGGAACGACCATAGAGAGAGACATTGTCTTAGTATATTTATATATTTATTATTATCATTATTAATAGAATAGAATGCATAATGATTTAGGCGATGTCTACAGAAAACAAAACGTTTCACCAACTCATAGATGATAACTATTAATAAACGGTTGCTTAGGAATCTCCTTTGATCAGGCGTTACGTATTTAGCCCTTGGCTTGCTGTCGTTAGTGAAAACAGGCATTATGTTATTTGCCAATGTTCGGAGTTGATAAAGCTGTGGGAGAAGATAACATTCTGTCTTTTCCCCCGGGGAGAAAATGTCTCCGGCCCATTGTTAGACGTGTAGAGGCTTTAATAAAACCTTTGTTACCGATCTGGTGAATTTTGATACACCGATTGCACCGTGCATACTTTTAATTCATTCAAACGTTTCTTTCGGGATTTAAATAAAAGAAAGAAAGGCGGACGAAGCCGCAGGCAACAGCTAATTTTCTAATAAATTTTTGGTCATTGTAGCTTTTCGAGAAAAAGATAACGACACTTCTACACTAGCCTTTGAGTTGATGAAAATAATGATTGCTCTAGAGTTATTATCAGGGTAAAGAAATAGGGGAATACGTTTGTTTGGAGAATCCCGCCTATATTCCTCTTAACAGTGAGGTTTGATAGATAACACTACTAGTGTACTTTGATACCCCGCGGTTAGGAAGACGGAAACCTTAATAATTAAGCTCATCGGGGTCACTAATAGTATATCCGCCGTGGTGCCCGAGCTACTTGGTGTCAAGTTAATTCTCTTATACTTCAAAGCTATAAATACATATGCATTTTTTTTGATATTTTGTAACTATATTTGTTAGCAAATCTGCCTTTGTGTGTACGTTTGGTTTATGAAAAAGGTTTCTTCGTTCAGACTGGTCAAAATTATGCATCTGTGTTCGATATATGTTGAAGTAGGAATTCAAAATGGCGGGAACCCAGGTCCAAAAGGAATGTGGTCATATAAAAATGGCGGGGAAAAAAGAGGTACAGAAGTGTCAAGGGAATATTGCAGAAGTTATCTCTTTGTAGTTAGTTAAAAGTGTGATATAAGTTTAGATAGATTGATGTTTGAGTTTATAATTTGCACGAAAACTATTAAACGCTTTAAGTATATGTATATGGGGTTTCTTTTATATTACAAGAAAAGAAGAAATCTATATTATCTGAATCTGTCATAATGAAGTTTTATCTATTATTTTAATCTAAATATTCAAGTCATCATCATCATCATATCAACCTATTACCGTGCACGGGTCTCCTCCCACAATGAGAAGGGGTTAAGGCCGTAGACCACCACGCTGGCCCAGTGCGGATTGGTGGATTCCACACAACTTTGAGAATATTATGGAGAACACTTAGGCGTGCAGGTTTCCTCACGATGTTTTCCTTCACAGTTGAAGCAAGTGCTATTTTTATTATTTTAATAACTTATAAAAGTTAGAGGTGCTTGCTGGGATTCGAATTCGGCCCCACGAAAGTGAAGTCGAGCTACTACTGGGCTATCACCGCTTCCTATTATTTTTCGAGTGGATTGCTTGCATTACTAAAACGAATAGATTCCTCAGTTGAGTATATGATTGGCTTTCTTCTATGATTAGAGCACGGTTGGAACCCCAGGAGATTATGTTTTAAATTAAAGAACAGATTTGAAAGGTTTAAACTCTATAGTTATTTATGAGTATGTACTGTATATATTCATAGTAATTAAGGTTACTGGATTCGTACTTAATGAAATCCAGTTTCATTGAAACCTGACCACAATAGTCGGACTAGATCTACTTTCAAAGAATACGTTTGGATTAAATTCAAATTATACGTCAAATACTGGCATAGCACCACGCTATATAAATGAGCGCTATAGAACTTTATAAAGAACTCTCAGTGATGCAGGTTTCCTCGCGATGTTTTCCTTCACTGTTAAAGCAAGAGTTATTTAATTGCACATAACTTAGAAAAGTTAGAGGTACGTGGCTTGATTAAAACGCAGCCTCCCGAAACTGAAGGCGAAGTCCTAACAAGGCTATCACCGCTTAATTTCAATTACCTATAACCATAATTGGATTCTTTTTTATACAATAACGTGAGTAATGTATTTTTTTATATGTACCACAACAGTCTGGACTAGAATAGAATGAGCATATCGGCTTTCCGTTATGATAACCGATAACAGAGCATAGGACCAAAACAAACGCATGAATGACTATGTTATGTTCTACATTCCGATAACATGTTTTTTTGTGAACCCTTTCAGATTTTATTCTCCACTAACCAAAGGACAAAGTTTATTTGTCCACCTGCCAAAGCACGGACTGGGGAAAAGGATGAGTTTACCACAGCTTCACATTCAGTGCCGTGCATTTCATACATGCACAAAAGCACTGCATACCCAAATTATTTTATATAGCTCGTATTGGAGAGGAATGTTTCTATTACGCTATATTACGCTATATATCTGCTTTATGCATACCCTGGCCGAAGACCCTGTGCACGCCACTGATCACATTACACGTGGACATTTTATATCCGAAGTCCAGAGCATGGGGATATTGAGAGGTGATAAGTTTCCACAATTTTACCTACTGCGGATATGTATTAAATCGTGCAAAAAAGAATTAAACTGTGAGAGGGGGATGCACATTTCGTCCTGTCCTCGAGGAGAAAATGTCTCCTGCCCAAGCTGGTAAGGAAAATAAACAGAATGATCTTCTCAAAATTGGTTCACGTCTTTTAAGAGGTTTTGTAGGCTAGTTTCCGATATAGTTAGTCACCTATCCGTGACTAACTATATCGGCAATTATATAATTTTATTGACTAACAAAAAAAAAATTTGAGCTTTATATGGGGAATCTTTAGGGGAGTATGAAAGTACAATCAACGCGGTACGTTAAATGGTGCCAGCAGCGTCTTGAGCTCTTAAGTCCAAGAATAAGCTAGTATGGTGTGTTACGCTTATGAGCATTTAAAT
This sequence comes from Pararge aegeria, assembly GCF_905163445.1. Taxonomy (NCBI): domain Eukaryota; kingdom Metazoa; phylum Arthropoda; class Insecta; order Lepidoptera; family Nymphalidae; genus Pararge; species Pararge aegeria. Next base: position 17,200,813 of record NC_053185.1, on the reverse strand, counting down.
ATATTGTTTAGGTTTAATTTGGCTTGCACTACTGTAGTATGCGTTACTATAATGACAACCGGCACATAGATTTCAAATTATTATCACTTTGTTTTTGTTACGTACATTATTAACAATGGTGTAACTATCAAATAAATTAAGGTCTTATGCAAAATAAACGAAAATTCGATTGACTAACAACCATTTACTAATTACATTGATTAGTCACCATAAACTAATGAAAATTGTAAACGATTACCATTATTAATGAGCAATTAAAAGAAATACCTTCAAACACATTTAGTCATTACGTTATCCCGCAACATCGTCCGTTTGCATTCCTATTTCCGGAACAAAAAGCACCGACTATGCGTTGAAATACTTTTATTATACCTAGAATTTCATTTTTGTTTTGGCTCTATAGAGAACGCAGCGTTGGTACACCCTCGACTAGGTGAGCAGACGAAATCAAATAAGTCGCAGGGAGCCGATGGACTAGAGTTGACTAGAATTTGACTTCGATCTGTTTATATGATGATCAAGTGCCCTATTTACCAATTCATACACTTTTTACAATATTTCGTCTACAACGTGTAAGCTAATTACGAAATATTTCAATAGGAATCACCCTGTAAAAATATTATACCAAAAGAAGCATATTTGTTTTTCCTATACAAACTAATTCAAAACAACAAAGTGTTTACTTATGACAACCCTATTGAAGATAAAAGACCGACACGCGCATAGTATCGGTAGTACTACGCTACGTGACGCGTACCTAATAGTGACAGGAGTCAATTGATTTTAATATTGCATGTGATGTTCGGGCTGTAACTGATTTGGTTCAGTTAAAACTATGGCATTGGTTTACTCAAAAACTACAAGCGTTTCAGTTCTCAGATAAGTCTTCGAGGCAGTAAATAATGTGAAGTAATATTTCGATTTTCATTAACACGTTGTATAATTCGACAGCGACAGTTGGAAACTCATCGCCACTGGTTGGCAATCATCAGTGAAGCTTCTAAATAGGAGTGCGGGCTAAGACCTCGTGCCGGTACGTAACAATTAACAGTTGAAAGTCCATAATATATTGAATTTATTCATTATAGTTTCAACAGAAAAATATTTAATACTACATGCTTAAAACCAATATTTAAATATACCTATCGATAACAGTTTCGCCCTTGAAGCGATAACTACAAAGTCAGACATGCACAAAGCTGTATATGGCGTGTCTCTCAAACATTGGTTCAATTATCCTCATAATTTGAAGCTGGATCTAATGGACGATCCCCCTGACTCGGTGGTGAGGGACACGAACGCCTAGTGAGGTCTAATAAGTGGAAGTCTCTGGTTCGATACTCCGCAGCGGCAACTGCGCCGGGTCTGGTCTGGCCGGGTTCGGCAGTTGGTATTTTACCACCCTGCCGTCAAAACTTGCCAGCACACAAAAAGCGATTTGGTGATTCGTTACAATGTCGCGTGGAAACCGATGAAGGTATCCGTACTAATATTATAATACGAAACTGTGTTCTTTGTCCTTACTTAACGCTCTAACTAAGCAACCGCCAATCAATCGACGTTATTTTTGTCATAGAGTCAGTTGAAACGACGCAGAGTAACATAGGGTACGTTCATAACAGGAAAACTTCTGGTTTCCACGGGGTTAAAAACTGTTATCAACGCGGACGAAGAACGCTGGGGCAACAAAAGTTAGTAGCTTATAATTGTCATATTCCTATCAGGTTAGCCCGTTATCAGGTTAGTCTCTCGACTGCAATATCAGGTGATATTGCAGTCGAGAGAATAGAGGGGAGGGGATCACTTGAAGTGGAATAAAACAAATATCCTCATCAGTTCAACCTATAGATTCACAGCTAGATCTTTTGTAGGAATATCAACACTTACTTGAGAGTCCTTGCGACTCGCTTAGCTACCCATTTAGTGCGAGTTTAGAGTTATTGATAAAAGTGGTGTAGAGTTGATTTACTTACGCAGTATTCACGCTCTGACATTAGAGAGGTGCTGTTAGAGTGTTTCATAACGGTGCGTAAATGTTCTGAGGTCACGTGTTATGAATAATGTGGTAACAGTTTGGGGGATGAACGAACGAATTGAAATCTAATAGGTTATCAAATCGTCTTGTTCGGTTGAAAATTATCCGAGCGAAAACCGAAAGCACCTCCCAAGGTTAAAACGGCAGGGCATCGCCGCATCAGATCGTCAAAGTCGCAGTTATTAATACTATCGGTGAAAGAAAGTAAACAGGTCTCGGAATGTCATGCAGTCATTTGTTTACGTCGCGAACGACAATAAAACAAACAAAGAGATAAAACGAAGCCCCACTTGTATATCATATCTATATGATGTTATAAATAATAATTCATACATAAATTCATACACAGTAGTTTCCCTGACCGATTTTGGTCACGGTTGTCAATGTCTAGAGCTACTACGCGGGAGATATCATAGTGCAGTGTCAAGTGTGTACGCAAACACTGATGCGGTTTCTATTTCCTGACTCTCGTGGTCTCATGTGACGCCAAATCCTACACGACCGGAAAAAAATCTGGCACAGTGAAGACAGCTTAACATACTCTCCGAGGCATCCGGGCAATTTACAAATTCCAGGCCCAGGATCTTGTGATCTACATTTGTAATGCCCCAAATTAAAGCACTAATAAGACTAAAGAAAGTTACCTCTGAGTGCGAGTTGGTTGCAAAATATTATTTTCTTCTACTTATTAAAAAAACATAATCAGGTTTAGTAGCCTAAATAAACGAATAAACAGACAGACTGACAGACAGATGATTTTACTTTTTTAGTACTTATATTTAGGTTATCTGAACTAATTTTTAAAAAGCTAAAAGATTTGATATACTATTGTTGTAAGTTATGGATAAACACTAAAAGAAATTTATCGATTTAGAAAGTTATTTCGTCAATAGAAAGCTACATTCTCAGTGGCTTATATTTTATTTTAATAATGAAAAGAATATCTACATAAACATTAAATAATAAATAATAGTATGCATTTGTAAAGTATGCCACAAAAAAATTGCTAAAAAGGAGTTTTATCTATGTGGGACCCAAAAATAACGCAGGCGAAACCAGAGACAACAGCTAGTACCATAATATGTATTAGCACAATATACAATTATAACACAATTATTATTTAACGTTTCAGAGAAAAATATTTTTTATCTGACTGCAAAACCTTTGTTACAATGCAGGCAAGGGTTAACTTGTAGTAAAATAAAAATTAAAAAATCTTTGTCTATGGTAACATAAATGTTTATGAGAGCTTACCGTGACAATCATGCAGTGATTCTCTTTGACAGCTCCACAGCATCCGAAGAAGGCCACTACAAACACAATCAGGCCCACAATGATCAGAATCACTGGTGCCGATGTGTAGAAGCTCTCATCAGTAAGGTCCACGTATGGGTGGGCATTGATCTCTGATTTAGCACCCACTATCAGGATTATCAAACCTGTTATCTGTAATAAAATAAATAACATTACTTGTTAGACAGAGCCTTTGTTATCTATGCAGATTTAGACTTCACATTATACCCTTCTTGGCATGGAGTTACCATATACACAGTATATATTATAAAAAATTAAGCTTAATTTGCTATACTGTGCAAATAGCAGGAGAATCTGTATGGTGTAATTTATAATTTCTTCAATCCTTATACTCCACAGCAATGTATCCTCTACACATGTTTCGCTCCAAAACCTGAGGATCCTCAGGAGATGTTGACTTTACTATGTCAATGACATTCTTAACGATTATTCATTGTAAAGTCAACATCTTGATGTCATTGTTCTTAACTATTATTCATTGCAAAGTCAACACAACTCTGCTACAATGCAGATTGGTAGGCTTTAACAATTATTGCCACTAGTTAACAATACCAAGTTCGATGGCTCAACCATGCTCTACGAGGCACTGTGGTTAATACATCCAATTTCCTATTTCAAAGCTGGTTCTAACAATTATTTAACAGGAACACACAATATCTAACAATATTTGGCCCAACCGGGGATTTGGGACTGGGCCACAACAGCCATTTACAATGACTAGTAGGTCTTCCAAGTACCTCTTGGGAGAGGCAGCATTAAAATTGCTAGCAGTTAATTTTTCCAGAAATTTCTGGGCTTACTCAGCAGAAGTACAAGTAAGAACTATGAGCAACAAAAGTACTTTGTGTCACTCATAAGAATGTGCAAATAAATTCATAACTTACAGGCTTACAATCATGACAAGTAAGCTAACATTTAAATAAGTGAAATGTAAATAATTGAATATCGAGTCTAAAAATTTATTTAAATCCAGGATAGAGATTTCATATCAGCAAGTGAGAAATTATATTCAGACAAATTAACCAATATTTTTGTTATGTACATCTTTAACTGACTTAGTATACATTTTTGCTAGCTGTAAGTATACTAAGGATATAAATAAATAAATAAATAAATAAAGTGATCATAGAGCACAAATCAAAATATACGCCTTGCCTTTTTTTCCGTCATACATCAGTGATCTAGATAAAATATGTCAGTAGCTATGTTACAAAAGTTACAATTAATTTGAAACACAAAGGACATGATTACAAAAAGGAATGTTATCTATTATCTGTAAGAAATATGGGATTCCCCCTAATTTAACCAAATTCTAGCCTATTGTTAGGAAAAGCCAGAGGCGGGGCAGGTTGTCACTCACCCTTTCTCACCATACAATAAAAGACAAAAGATTTACAATTCAGCACAGTGACTAATTTTAATTAGGTACTGGATAAAGAGCTATCTCAAAGATTTTGTGACTTCTTGGATTTCCTGTCCATTAATGCATCTATATCCTTAACTCATTTATTCTATATGTAATACATTTTAAGCAGCAAATTTCATCATGATATTGTGTCATCATGAAACATTAAAAGCGTCGATATAAAGAATTGTGAGGCAAAAATATTGTTCTGCACAACGATAAAAGTTGTGCAATCTTTAAATTAAACATGTTTTGAACCTATAATTATTTATAAATAATAGCTTTTAAAGTAAAATTGTTTCGGAAGGTATGTTTTTGAAATTAAAAGGACAGGATTAAACAACATACCTACTCGTTTTTGAGATGCAATTTTACTCGACAAAGCAACCACCGTCACCTTCAAGAAAAAATAAAACCTTGCAAAAAACTTACCGCAAACAAAAGATTGAAGGAAAATAGAAGGTACTTGACACACGACATTCCTGCACCGATAGCCATGTTTAAAATCTATTCTCTGTTTAAAACTTGTATCTGGAACAATAAAATAACACTATTTTAAATTTTCTTACGCTGCGCATTTAGAACGCGCAAAACATCGATTTGCGTTGGGTCAACAAGTAACACTTTTCTCACAAATATCGAGATAAAACGTATTGTTAATACTTTTACAGCGACTAAATCACTTTTAGTTTTTATTACACTATTTAATCCATACGAAAAATAAATGCTTACCGCCAAATTTTATCTTTATCCGATAAAACAAATTCCACCAGCAGCTGCCGTGTTGACCGCGATCGGAGATATAATTAATTTATTGTGGTGTTGCCAATTTAAGGTGCTTATGAATCATGTAATGAAAAATGGTGCCAGTAAAAAAAATAGAAAATCTATCTTTTGCTCAACACAGTTGAAACATTTATTGGTTCCACTTTGTTCCCAATGCAACGCATTAGAATAAACTTGGGTCAAACAATAAAAATCTTCCACCTCTTTCACATACGTATGACCGAATATAATCTTCCAACTTTTTCTTACTATGTTGTACGTAAATGTTTCAGTTTGTAGATCTGATGGAATGTTGGGAACTAAACACACTAAATAAATAAGTCATAAATGGCTGTGCACTGTAAAGTTTAAGTTCAAGAGTGACAATTCTCAGAGGCCTCGCTAGCTTTCCAATTTGCTAAGTTATAAAATATGATCCAAGAAATCTAACGCATATTTATAGAAACTACTATTAGCAATTTCGATAAAGGGTTAGAGTTGAAAAATTTGGGATTTAACTATTTTCTCAGACGATACCAGTCTGTATAAAGATGTGACAGTCTAATCCATAATTAGTGTCGATAAAAACCCATTACGCTGCTCTATTTACGTTGGGTTGAGCTGTGTTGTGTTACACTAGGTTATAAGTTAAACTTACTACCTACGGAGACAAAGAAAGAGAGAATGTTGTAGATACATATGTTATCCTAAAATTGTACATACCGACAGGTATAGTATTGTATTATTTAATGTCACTGTACTTATTAATATAAAGAACTGACTTCAATAATTTCAACTACTAATATTCTGGTAGTCAGTAATTTAAAACCATAGTTAAAAACTATTCAATCGCTAAACCAAAATGTACTGTCACTGGCCAAAGAGGATATAAACACCACGACAAAGTCAGTGTCTATAACTGTCACGGCTTATGTTGAAGGTATGGAGGGTAGAGGTAGTTGAAGGTGTAATTGTTGTACTGCCAAGCAATTTATTGATTTTACATTAGCCATCCTGTTATTTTGCGTCGCGTCGCGGTATCAATACTTCAATTATTAAAAAGAGGCAGGCAATTGCTATTTAAATTCAAATTCAAAAATGTTTTATTCATGTAGACATTATTACAGGCACTTATTAAGCGTTCATACATTTGACATGTTACACTAATGTTAGTGATGATGGTAACTACATTCGTTAAATTAGAACTAAAGCTAGGAGGGTTCCAAACGCGCACTGGTCTAAGAAGAGCCCACAACAAAATTAGCCAGGTTTTTTTTTTGTTATCATCATCTCACAGTCTAGTTAATGTTGAGCTATAAAGCTAGAGCAATTCATAACCAAGCTTTTTTATCATACATGTAAACCTTAATATGATAATAGGACTAGCTGTTGCCCGCGACTTCGTCTGCGTTTGATTTTGTTTTTAAATTATTCAGTATCGCTAAGCCTTAAATGAGTATAGTAGTATATATATAACATGTGACTGTCAATTAATTATAGACAAATAATTTGCAATAAAATAAAATTGCGACTATAATTAAAGATCTAAGCTATCCTATCTCTTAAGTTGGACCAGACTGCTCACGGTGTGCCAATTTAATTTAAAATCGGTTAAGTAGTGTAGGAGTTCATCGAGGACAAACATCCTGACAGGAGATTTATATATATTAAGATTTTTCTATGAATGGCACATTGGTTTTGGTCATTAAATAAACCTTTTTTTAACCCCCGAGGCAAAGAAAGTGTTAAAAGCTTAATGTTTCTGTGTGTATTCTTTTATCTGTCTGTGGTATCGCAGCTCCCAAATGGATGAACCGAATTTTATCTCGAGTGTTTGCAGTGTGCATTTGAAGATCATCAGCTCTTTTCTAGTTAATGACGGGATCTGACTAACTTCCTTATGTTCAAACGATTCGAAATTCGTTTGTTAGTTTTAAGAGTTTATTGTGTGATGAACATAAGAGTTTTTCAGTGTCTGGGTGTTTGTCTGTATATTTAAGTATTTAAGTCATCAGTTTTTTAAATTTTTACTTTTTTCTCCTTATCCTTACATAATATTATAATAAAAAACCCCCACCGCGTCTAGCTGTCTGTCTGGGCGCGAAAAACTACCAAACAGATTTTTATAAGCTTTTACAAATGAACACAGTGATTCATGAGAAAGGTTTTATTAGTTTATAACTCATTATGTTTTTCTGTAAATAGGCTGAAATATAACGACTGTTAAAGATTTTGGAAACAATCATACCTACCGTCTGGGAGATTTACTGGCGTGCGCCAAAATTATTAACTATACATAAAAATAAGGTACTACATGTTTAAAGTAATCATATTAGGTACTCGTAGTTGAAAAAAGTAGTTTAGTCACAATAACCGCTTTTTGTCCAAATTATTTACTGGTACAATCGAAATATCACGTTACTATTATGATATCGAACCTTATCCAAATAATTACTTTTAATCCTTAAATAATTAGTTAAGATTGATAATGTTCCTGTACATTCCACTTTTAAGTATTCAAATTGGTCCTATCGTCTAGAAGTTACGACGTGTATAAAAATGCTAAGAGTAGAAAAAATTCACGGTGTAAGCCATTCGAACCTATGGCAATTGGCAGTCCATTAAATTATTGGGTAGATACCTACACAATTTACAATTGAATTGTGATGCATTAAGATATCATTAAGGTATTATAAAGTGGAAAGATTTAATTGTGTTTGATTGACAAATTTCAACCATTTTTTTAATAACAGAACACTTTTCTCAAATAAATTAGAGATCGTTAAGGAAATTGCAATACTGTAAAAAAGAAGCAAAATCTGACTATAAAATGCGATATCTGGCGTGCGCTGAGAAAGCTATTGTTGATATTGACCTCATGAGTAAAGTATTCATTATTATCCAGAAACCAACCCCGGCTAAACTGCCGGTTTCCGCGTGTGAATTACCGAAATCAATGCGGACGAGGTCGAGGGCAACAGCTAGGGATCAATAAGGAAGCAAATAAACTGTAAGGCCGCCTTTTCTTCCTTTCTTTCGCCTTCTGTGTTTGTTTTTCTTCTGTTTCTTCAACTCGTACTGGTGTGCAAATAAAGAGTAAGTATAATTAAAATAAAAAAGGAAAAAAATGAAATGCGAGCCACTGTACCAACGAGTTACTGGGCTTGGCGCGGCATCAGTTAATCTCATGAAAAAAATACAAAACACATTATTCACGAAACTTGAATGTACCTAAACTTGTAGATAGAGATTAGATGAACAACGTCAAGATAACCCGAGATATTGGTCGGTTCGAGATTGATAAACCATCATCTTAGTTTTAGTTACGAGATTCTTAACACTTTTAAACCGCACACTGTTTGATTTGGATTTCACGAATTCTATAAGAAGAAAAATGAAAGTGCCCAAAGTTTTAAAATCACTTCGATATTCTTTAGTAGCGGTGAATAGTTTGTTTTTGGTAAGAGAAATGCAGTTCGGTCAAACGTAATGTTATGGAATGTTGAGATATATTAAATTCATGGTGTAGTTACGTAAATGCGATAAAGATGATTGGTGGATATGGGATCGCTAGGTCCTGGGTTCGATACCCGGGTTTCACCCATAATTATTGTAAGGTATTGTGATTTTCTGTTATAATTCTCCGTACTAGTACGGAGTTACAAAATCGGTTGTGTTCAGTGTACATCCGCGTGTCTCAAAGAGTACGTTTACTTCACTTCGTATCCGGTTACGTGTGGTAGAAAACCTTAAATAAAAAAGTTCAAAAACTGAAATCTGACAAGGGAGGGTATAATTTTTATAAAAATCTAAAACTGGGCTAATTAAAAACTGAAATCAAGTATTTATATTCCATAAAAATTCAAACCCTGATTTAATAACAGATCTTATATTTAGCAAAAAGGCATAGTCGGTGACCACCGTGTTTATAAAACTTGACTTTCCAACACTGCCAATAGTCAATGTGCAAATCTACCTATGTCCAGCCACCTAATATATGGCGATCGACTATGGCTTTTGGCATTATTAGCGGACTCAGAGTAGTCGTGTAAAATCTCACTAACCGCATTGGCGCTGCGTTGAGGGTCTAAAATGCTTTGAGACGTTATTAACGGCTGAGGATGTTGAGGATTCTTTAACAAAAAATATTTCTTACAGGTAACGGGATTTATCCTTCTCACAGTGGGCTTGATAGCCCTGAATACTTATAACCTATACGGTATTCTGGTGACCAGCAAATTTTTCACAGTTCCCAACTTCGCAATAGCGACCGCCGCCATTATATTTTTTACCGCAGTACTCGGATATTATGGAGCGATCTCTGAACAATTTTACTTTATAGCTGGAGTAAGTTCTATTTAAGAATTATTTAAAAAAAAAACAATTAAAAGTGGACAATTTATTTAAGTTTCATAGGTGCCGAACGCAGTTTTAAGTTTAACGAGTAAGCAAGCTAAAAAACTGGGCTACTGTTTGAAAATTTTCACGTATAATAACATTGTTATGTTCAACTTGGTTTCAAAAGCGAACGGTGAAATCATTTCTAAGATTTTGGCAGTAGGTAAGTAGTGCTTTTTGTGACAGAGCTCGTCTGGGGAACCATTGGCGTATTCGGTATTTAAAGATTCAACGTCGGAGCAGTAAGATTGACTTACTTTAATGATTAATGAAAAGAAATAATATATCCAACAGTTTGTTGTTTTGAATGATGATAATGAATAAAGAAACTAAACAGGCTGAAAGATTTATTCAATTCTAGAATGCAGACGGCTTCCTTCGCTGTAATATTCACATTAACTGTATCCCTAACGCCGTTCTAATGTAAAAGCGTTTATGTTTGGAGGCAACTGTGTTTCCTGCCCCGTATAATTTGAGTACCTTCAAGGCAAGAGTGAATAGGCTTTTTCTAGGCAAGCGTGCTCCAACTTAGACCTCATATTTGCTTTCTAATGACTGTCGTCAAGCGCTGGCCTATCGTTAACAAAAAAAAACGTGTGTGTACACCCAGTACACACACGTTAGACACACGAATGCAGAGTACCCAGCGGGGAGCCACTACGTACAACGGAAGGTTCCGGCCAACCAAGTACGGAGACAAGCCCTGAGGAAGAAGAAGAAAAAGAACAAGAAGACAAAAAGCTTCGTATGTTACCTGTCAACCCGCATTGGACCGATTGGCGGGTATAGCTATCCTACGTGAGACCAAACGTAATCGAATTAGTGGTCCAAAAATGACCCAAGATTTTTGGATCATTAATATGGTTGTACAACCAGATGTAATTACTTATTGCCAGATTCCTGTTAAGGTAATATTGGAACATTTATTTACAGTATGTCGCACTACTTGTAGTGATATTAATATTTGAAATAACGATTACCGTTTTGGGATTCGAGCTGCAAAACAAAGCCGTCAGTGAAATAAGAAGGCCTATGATTGAGAGCATGCAGCAATATGGTAAAATGGATGTCAGTATTGCATGGGATAATCTGCAAATGGGGGTAAGATATATTTTGGACAAAGCATGTCAGAGTCAAAGTCAATATATAAGCTTTGTTTGCAATACTCCGCGAAAAGCAGGAGAATCTGTATGGTTTTATTTATAATATCTTCAATCTTTATATCCCACACCAAATAGATCTTCGGCTGTTAAATGTTAAGACTTAACAATTATTATTCATTGTAAAGTCAACATCTCTTGTGGATGCTCCGGTGTCGGTGCGAAACGTGCGTAGAGAGTAGGTACATTGCCGATGATCTGTTTGGTGTGAAATATAAGGATTGAAGAAATTATATATTGCACCATACAGATTATCCTGCTTTTCGCGGAGTATAGCAAATTAAGCTTATAATATTGACTTTGACTCCGACATGCTCGCTAAAGTCGGTAATTTTGAATCAATCATTGATTTGTTATGTTAGTTGTTTGAGTAATGTGTTAAACTTTGTTATGATTTCGAGTTCTAATTTTACAAGAGTTTCATTCCACTTCCAGTTCGAATGCTGCGGGATCTCAGGAGAACAAGACTGGACTTTCAACAGGCTGCCCGTGAGCTGTTGCCACATTAACCCCGGGACTATATCGCCTTTCGAATGTACGTCCGGTCTAGCATACGAAAGGGGTTGTCAGTCGGTATTAGGCGAATGGCTCGGATACAACGCGTATGCAATCGGAGTAACGGCTGCTTTTGTCACTTGTTTGCAGGTATGTTTTAATCTCCAATTTAAATCGTTATTAACAATGGTTGTAGCATGATCTCTAACTATATATTTCCTGGATATGAAAGCTCAATTTCATATAGACTTCGAGAGATTTCTTATCAGTTGAAATAAAATTCTATGAACTCGAAGAAAGCAGTATTAGAGCTTTTTATGACAGAGCTTGTCCGGGGAAGTACTAGCACTTATTTCTGCCTCAAAGCAGCATAGTTGGGATGCTGTGTTCCGGTCTGAAGAGCGTGGTTGCCGGTGTACCGGCACATAAGGCTTAACAATGAGTCAAAAATCCCTCAGTGCCTGAAGACCAAAGTCTTCGAACAGTGCGTGTTGCCAGTGATGACCTATGGTTCCGAAACATGGTCGCTAACTATGGGCCTCACAAGAAGGCTCAGAGTCACTCCGCGGGCGATGGAGCTATGCTCGGAGTATCTCTACGTGATCTAATCAGATATGTGGAGATCCGTAGAAGAACCAGAGTTACCGACATAGCTCAACGAGTCGCGAAGCTGAAGTGGCAATGGGCGCGGCACATAGTTCGGAGGAGGGAAGGACGTTGGGGTCCCAAAGTGCTGGAATGGCAGGCGCACTGGTAACGCAGCGTTTTTCGGCCCCTGACTAGGTGGACGGATGACATTAGGCGCGTCGCAGGTAGCCGCTGGAGTCAAGCGGCACAAAACCGTGGAATTTGGAACTCCCTACAAAAGACCTATGTCCAGAGTCTATAGGTTCATATGATGATGATGATGAAGCTTAACACCTACGCCTTGGGTTGATGGATATATGGAGACACATTGCAGGACGTGTTTCTTGTAAACCCTGCGTATTACAAATGTTTTCCCATTTACCATCAGGTTAGTTATGTTTGGTCCGTCAATTGTAACTATAAAAAAATTATAAAGCGCTTTGTTTCCTCGTTTTTATACGCACTGTAAAGGTTTCGGATGCTCTTTTGGGGCTTCCGATTTCGCTGCCATGTACTAATGATTGTTGTTATTGTGATTTCTAAGTAGTTAGGCTTCGTACTTCCTTTCGAGGGACCTAATAACTTTTCAGGGCTATGTGAATTTTTAATGGAAGCAATTCAAACAATCTTTAGCGGTCAGGTAACCTGCATGCCTGAGAGTTCTCCCAACGTGCGTTCTCGAAGGCGTGTGAAATCAACCAAATCCACACTTGGGCGTGGACAAACTGAATTACGACCTCGACCTCTCATTCTGAAAGGAGACCCATGTCGTGCAGTGGACTAGGAATGGGTTAATGACGATAGTAATAATCCTTTATTTTCATACACTATTGTTAATACAAGATTTTTAACTAAATGTTTATCAATTAATATTAGCAATATGGCAAATGGCCGCGAACTCAGAAAATGAAATAAATTAAAACCGAACTAATAAAAACTAACACAAATAGTACATATTTAACAGTATAAAGTAAACAAGTAAAATTGTAGAAAAAATAAAAAAAAAGTTCAATAATAAACAAAACAACAAATATATATAACTGATTAAATGACATACTATTTATCTATTTATTTCAAACAGAACTCATTTGGCATAGATAAATCTAGCTGCTTCAATTTGTAAGCTAATGTAGAATTTCTTTAGCTTGTGTTTTAATACTATTTCGCTAAGAGTATTATCATAGGAGAAAGATCATTCCATATCTTGGCCGCAGCGAATCGATAATGTCATTAACTTCAAATAAAAAGTGAAAAGGCAACAATACATATCAAGAGTGACGGCAGTGAAGCGCTACTCTATAAATTAAAAAAAAAAAACGTTTATTTAACGTAGGTGGTCTGTTTGTGGGACTCTACCATCGGTTTAGAAGGCTGATAGAGAAAATTTAAGCAAAGGATGTTTTCCAACATCAACATTTTATAAATTACTAGCTGTACCCTGCCACGCTTCGACTTGGCACATTGTGATTGAATGGTTGAGAAAAATAGATAAAAACAATCCTTGATGCGTATCATGCTAAAATTTCAACTCGATCGGTGCTTTTTGAGTTTTTGAAGCGTACACAAACCAACATAATATTTATATACATATATATATATATATAGAATCAACGTTAATATTCAAACGGGCACTAAACACTTCATCAGTAGCCTCGAATGCGGGCTTTATACGATTACTATCATATGTCAGTGACTCTACCATGAGTTCAGAAGGCAGATTCTACCGAGATACCGGGGTCAAGAAACTTACCAGTTTTTCAACATTAATATTGAAAAATAGGTACTCAATACTACACTAGCCTCAATTCAGAGACTTAACTATTATGTTAGTGAACTGGGATGAACCGGGACTGAAGGAATAAAAGGAATAACGTGCTCTCTGAGGCACGGGGGTGGATATAGCTAATGGTGCCCAGCCCATGTATTTACAGTACAGCTTAGGTTATAAATAAATAATAAATATACTACGATAATACACAACACACATCGCCATCTAGCCCCAAAGTAAGCGTAGCTTGTTTTATGGGTACTAAGATAACTGATGTTAATTTTTAATGAATGATATACATAAATACTTAGATATACATATAAACATCCAGACACTGAAAAACATTCACGCTCATCACACAAACATTTTCCAGTAGTGGGAATCGAACCCACGGCCTGTGACTCAGAAAGCAGGGCTGCTGCAAACTGCGCCAATCGGCTGTCATAAAGGTTAGGTTGTAGCCAAAAGAACAATGCGCATTTGCCATTCAGCTTAAGACCCAGAAGTGGAAGTGAATTTTGCAATTATAACAAGTTCGGTTTTTGCGGCTCGCTTACAGTCGACACAACGATCTTTTTTTACAACAAGTTAGCCCTTGACTGCAATCTGCAGTGCAATGATGCAGTCTAAGATAGTAACGGGCTAACCTGTTAATCTGGGAGTATTGTACTCGTACCCGAAATCTACGCGACATCGACACCGGAACACTAAATCGCTTAGCGGCCAGTCTTTGCCGGTAAGCTGATAACTAGCCACCACCAAAGCCTCCCACCAGGCAAAAAATCTTTATTCTTACCTCATGATACGTGTCGGTGTAGTCTACTCATTTAAGCGCAGTGCGTATTGGCTGGAATGGGCTTTTGGTATGGGACGTGAGAATGGGATTTGATATAAGGAAGGCTTGCGTTCGACGACTACCATTTGTTAGTTACCATACATAGAATTTGAATAATACGCAATCAAACAGTCAACGAATTTATTTTCGCCTTTACAAAAATAAGTATTAAATATGGCGTTGGCCGTGTCGTTGCGTTGGGTCGCTCGCTCGGGTCTATCTGAGAACCCCGTAGTAGGGGCGCCGGCCCACACCAGTTTTCGGTCCCCGCGCCCCGCGCCGTCCCTCTAGCGGTCCATATGAACTAGGCGCGCGAACCCCATTCATAATATATGTATCTAGAAGTGGTTGGGAGGTGTTAGTCTAGAAGACTGACTCTTGCCTTGTCGGTGCTCAAGTTACCATCATCATCATATAATTAATCCATGGACTGGTAGCCCAATATACGGCACGGGTCTCCTCTCAAAATTAGAAAGGAATTGGCCGGATAAACCGTCACAACAAGATTTTAGGTCTTCGTTTTAAGGGCGAAGGAAAACATCTTGAGGAAACCTGCATGCCTGGTAGTTCTTTGTTAAGTTCTCAAAGGTGTGTGAAGTCTACCAATCCGCACTTGGCCAGTTTGGTGAAATATGGCTCAAACCCTGCTTATTCTGAAAGGAGGCCCGTGACCTGGCCGGTAAGAGGTCGGTAATGATGAATGTTTACGTACCGGAAAGCTAATAAGTAGGTACCCATGGTTGTACTTCTTTGCCTGGTTAGTAATGCGAGTCTATATTTTCTTTTTTATTGTTTCAGGTCCTTATAACAGCCGCAGCTGCTTGGTTAGCGTATAGATCCAAATTTGAAGAAGTAGAACTTGAAAGATAAATACCCATTTCCTTTAGATATATAATAATAAAGTTAATTTAAAAAAAAGGTAGTTTCTATATCGCAAATGCTTTCATTTGATACCTAGCTATATAATGAGATCTTTACGCGGGAATTATCATAGTATTAAAGGACGCCACGCAGCTATATCTATCCAAGGCAATCTTAGGCGTAAAGAATTCACACTTAAATTTCAATTTTACTTTATTACCGTTACAATGCGAGAAAATAACTTAGCAGGGCAAGGTATTATCTTCTATAGATTGGTTTTATATTGAAAACAAACTGTTGTTGTTGGGTGCCTTTTCTAGTGAGTGAGAAGAGTTTGATCATTTTTTGAAAAGATGGGCCGCTTTTGTTCTGAGTCCGCCATATTGGATTTAAAGTAATGTCACTTATAGCCCGTTCACAGTTATTTCACCTCTGACATTGCTCATAATACCATTACGCCAAATTTGCAGTTAAAGGTAAAATAACTGTGAACGGACTGTACATACGATGCACTGTCATCCAAACCAAACGTGTATGTGGTGGTTTTTAGTTCGGGTAAACGAGTCCCACATAACCTCTGTCCTACCCAAAAGGACAGAGGTTATGTGGGAGCCATAAAGCTTTTCCACCACGACAAACAAAAAAAAAAAAGGTTATCGGAGTAGATGGTAGTAGTAACACAAGTTAATCTTCATTTACCTTTATCATAATATTCGTTTATCTACATTTTTGAATTTGCAAAATAATATTTAAGTTAATTCATACTTATCTTCTGATGTAAACAGTCTTCTCGTTACTCCTTAGTGTAAAGTTTAGATTCTATATTATCTATTATAATCTAATTGTTAAGAAAATAAGAAAAACTCACTTACATAAAGATTTGTTTTTATTTATTTAATAGCAGTCTCTTTTTTAAATATTGTTTTAAACATACCATACACTAAAAAGTAATTTGTAGAAAAAAAATACCAATATATCAAATCATTTTTTAAGAGAGAGGTCACATTAACTTAACTGAACAGGATTAGCACATGTTCGAGAACACGTTTTTGAAATATTGGTAAACTTTTAGTGTTGACGATGCTTTTCTTTCCCTAATTGGTTCTAGTTTGAGATAGCAAAAATTTAGTTTTATGTTTTCGTAGTAGTGTTGCCCAAATGCAAGAACAAGACGAGACTTAGCCAGTCTTGGTCTTGGTCTTGCGCCAATACACCTGGTCTTGGTCTTGGTCTTGGTCTTGCGCTCCCAGTCTTGGTCTTGGTCTTGGTCTTGCAGCAAGAGTCTTGCAAGTCTTGCAATTACCTATTAGTCTATTACTATTTATTAAAGTTTACTTTAAATCTTAGAAAAACGTATTAGAATTGGAACATTGTGAGCTTGAATTAACATAGCCATAGTAAAGATCAAGCAGATTAATAAATAACTGAAGATTTGATAAGATTTTCGAAAAATCAACTGACCTATATGTCGTTTTCCATGGAAGTAACTGTTTCTTAATAAACATTTATGATTTATAAGCTTACATTTGCTAAAACATGTAAAAAAACAAATTAATTACAATAACTTGACTGTATTTTAAAGAACAATACTTATCTGTCTAGAAAGAGATTGAACCCTCAACTTATAAGAAATTTAATAAAAGAGTTTTACGATTTATCATTTATTTGAATAAAGCTGAAGAGTTCGTTTGTATGTTTGATGACAGAAGTTTTAAAATAAATAAATAAATCCTGAACGTCACTATACCTCCAAAGTTACTATTCCTCGTGGACGAAGTCGCGGGCACAGCTAGTAAATACTTACTCTCATCATCTCTCTCAGAGATATTCGAACACTTTTTTGCTATTTTTTCTTGTAAAAACTTAAGAAATATAATGACTAAATGTACAATAATAGTACCTAAGTAATTAGTTTAAAACCATATAAGTAATCAATATTATAATTACTTACTAGAATGAATTATTATGACATCTACTACCTATCCTCACCATTTTATCCTAATCATAATACTACTTGCGTGATCAGTATAATGTATTCATTTTCATTCTAAGCACTCTGAAACTTATTTATTCTTTGGAACACCTGTAGGTACTCTTAAAATTCGAAATTATTTTGCATGAATAGTGTCAAATGTTATGATTTCGGCGCGGCGGCAACGATTGTTTTAGATTTCAAAAGAAGCCGCCGGCGCGTGTATCATAACCATGTACTTCCGAAAAGCGGCAAATTTCTTTGAGAAGTAAGTACAAAACCTTTGATGCCGCATTATCAAAGTGCCGATGGTTAAAACATAACTATGCATGCACTCAGTTTGATTTTAATAGATATTTTTTTATTCGCTATGTTTATGGTATTAGTCGTAATGCGCATAGGTCCAGTTTTTCATATTCTTTGATATAGTTTTTTGCGTCTCATAGAATTCCTAAGCGTACCTACCTACCTATACACCGAACTGTTACACCTAACTACTCCGTGAAATAGCGCTAAGTCCTAGCTGCAAGACGCAAGAGTCTTGCAGGCTATGTCTTGTTCTTGCTCAAGTCTTGCACGGTCAGTCTTGGTCTTGGTCTTGCTAAAAATACGCGGTCTTGTTCTTGGTCTTGGTCTTGCAAAAACGCAAGAACAAGACCAAGACTGCAAGACCAAGACTGAATTTGGGCAACACTATTTCGTAGATAGTGCGCGTATGTTTTTGTTTGAAATTGTATTTGGGAGACTATATATGATGTTATTTTTCTTATTGAGGCGCAGGTTTTTAATGCGTATAATTGATTAATATTATCAATTTTCGTCTCTGCATACAATTTATTTATTCTCACCTTTGTTTTTTAGTACGATACAGACATCCCTCGACATCCCTAATGGTTTTCGACTGTCAAAAAACAAATAAGTTAATAAACATTGGCAATCTTTAGTAGACCTAGGAAATTTTAGCTCTAGAGCAGCGTGGAAGGCTTCACTCTTTTCTACTTTAGATTACACCTTAGAGAGGGCGTAAAGGAAGGACAAACAAACAACCGCACGTAATATTAGATTTATAATATTAGATTCGATACTCGAGTGCTTTTGTGTATATTCGTACTAAGGTATCTAACGATATTAGCGTTCCGATAAAATCAATACATTAGTCATATGACAATCATTATCTGCGGGCAAAATATTATCAGCAAAATCCATTTGAGCATTCGACAGCCCGCTTTCGGTACATCATAATAGTCTAAAGTTTAATTATATTACGCAGTAAGTAAACGGATAGTGGTACTTAGTACGCAAAATGAGGGCTAATTACCCTGAAGTAGAATATAGCATGGAATCTACCCCATTTCAGTGGTTGAAAATGAAGTTGAGACAAATGTGGTCGTTTTTGAACTCTACAAGTTTTCTGATGTCGACGGCAACAACTTTATTAATCGTAAGTATTTACAGTTTTCATAATAAGTATATGTAAGGATGTAAACAAAGCAGATATAAGCATAATATATAAGATAGGAATATGCAAGAAAGTGGCTATAGGTACATATTTTACGATCGCGTTGGAGTTGTGATTTGCGGTGGATCTTAGAAATGGGAGGTTTCGGGTTCCCACCAGAGACATTTTGGGAATTTATAATTGCCAAATTTTTGCCGGTTCCGGGGCACGGGAGTCCTCTTAGAATAAGAAGGGTTTAGGCCAGAATTCACCGGAAAAATTGGCCGGTTGGAACCGGCTCCCTGCGACTCGTTTGACGTCATTTTTCCACCGCGTCGGGAGTCTACGCTGCGTTGCCATACGGCGCAACCTCGGACTCCGACGTCCATAGGTTCTCCTAGCTTTGCGTCCCGCCCATTGCCACTTCATCTTCACGACTCGTTCAGCTGTGCTGGTAACTCTGGTTCTACGGAGATGGTCAATCCAAATTCCTGGTATTATTTAAAGATTTTTTTTTCAGACTACCGGTTTATCACTCCTGACATCAGGGATCGTCTTATTAGTAATCGCTGGCAAATACTTTATATTTCTGGGCGATTCTTTCTTCGTGCTCCCGATATTCATCACTGCTGTCGCTGTCATAATCTTCTTAACGTCTTTACTCGGATACTACGGTGTGAAATTAAAAAAATATGATTTAGTCGTAGCGGTACGTCAAATCATTTATTTGTTTCTCAATTAACCTTTATTTGACTAGCATTTATTTTTAACTAATCTGCGACTGTTTGTCCCTAAAATTACAGAGAGGATTACTTTTGTTAGCCTATCTTAACGTAGTATAAAACAAAGTTGCACCCACTGTTTGTACGCTTAGATCTTTTAAAATATACAACGGATTTTATGCAGTTTTCCGCAATAGATAGAGTGATTCTAGAGGTAGGTTTATATGAAGTAAAAATGAATATTGGAGCAGAGAAATAGGAAATAAACTAATAGATTCGTGATGCTATGTCGTAACAAACATTTTTGTTGCAATTTTTTTTTTACTTTTTTTCTTTCACAATGAGGTAGCCCTTTACTGCCATCTCACCTGTTGGCTAAACCTTACGAGCAATAGACGGTACCATGGCATTGTATTATGGTTCACTCCAAACTGCCACAGATTATTACATATAGTGTGTGTTTCAAATTCGTTTTTAAAAAATAGAAGAGAGACCTTAGGAAGTCGGACAATTATAAAAATAGCAATTAACTCTCCATAAATCTCTCCATCTTTACAGTATATCGCAATACTAGTAATTATATTAGTATTTGAAATAATAATTACCATTCTTGGATTTGAACTGTCAGATTATGCTTACAGTAGAAGAATTATCAACTACCACATGTTTGAGTTAATGAAGGAATATAAGATTGGATATGTTGAGGGATATGAAACTGAGTATTGGGATAATATGCAAAGCGAGGTCTGTATTTTATTCGATGGACTTTTTTTCTTTTTTAATAATTATTTTATCAAAGTAATGATATGATTGTTAAAGACAAGTGAGAAAAAAAGGACTAAGGTTGATTTACCTTAGGTGACTACCCATGAAGAGTTCTATAACTTTCAACAACAGTTACATTTTAGTGATCTTCAAACAAACTAGCTGAATGTAAAATAAAAAAAAAAAGCTTAGATTTTTCAAACTTGTCATATGAGTTGTTATGTAAACAACTTTTCATTGCTTTATAGTGTTAACAATATAGTGTATGTTTTAAAAATAGAACAAAAACAAATGTGTTTAAATAAATAATAAGAAATAAAATATTAATTTTATATAAAATATATTTCGAAATATGATGCCACAGACGAACACACACACATACACACACGGACACGTCAAACTTACAACACCCCGTCGTGTTTGCGTCGGGGTTAAATTATTTATTCTTTATTAATAAACTTATGCTTTTATTATTTTTTAATAATTTAAAAGCGATCTTTACACTAAAAGTTATTGAAAGATACAAAACATTTAAAAACATGTTATTGTTAGAAGGTACTAATAAGTGTTTGTGTTTTTAGTTAAAATGCTGTGGTTTCAATGGTGTAAATGACTGGGGTTCCCAAATACCACTTAGTTGTTGCCATATACCCAGCGGATCTCAGACGCCCTTCCAATGCACATATCAAAACTTATACCAAACCAGTTGCAGAAATAGATTAAGGTGGATGATTGCAGATTTTGCGTATGCCATCGGAGTTACCTGCGCCATAGTAACTTGCCTACAGGTTTGTTTCACAGCTTTATATATGTGTATTGTATATTAGAATGTATTTTATTTATTCACTGTATTGAATAACCAAAAAAAAACGGTTTCTAAAAGGCGGACTAAAGCACGGTGCTAAAGCATTTTGTACCTGCGAACCTTCGGACGTGCGAGCAAAACGAGAGAGGGTGTGCGTACTTGTGCACATATTTATATATATGACTAGCTTTTGCCCGCGACTTCGTCTGCGTTTGATTTTGTTTTTAAAGTATTCAGTATCACTATATATATATGTATAACATGTGACTGTCAATTAATTATAGACAAATAATTTGCAATAAAATAAAATTGCGTCTATAATTAAAGATCTAAGCTATCCTATCTCTTAAGTTGGACCAGACTGCTCATGGTGTGCCAATTTAATTTAAAATCGGTTAAGTAGTTTAGGAGTCCATCGCGGACAAACATAGTGACAGGTGATTTATATATATAAAGATATCGTATTGGGTAGGAGCTCGACTTCACTTTCGGGGGGACGAGTTGGAATCCAAGCACGCACCTGTAACATTTTTAAGTTATTTGCGCTTTAAGTAATTAAAATAAAACTTGCTTCAACGTGAAGGAAAACATCGTAAGGAAACCTGCATGCCTGAGATTTCTACATAATGCTCTCAAAGGTGTGTGGAGTCCACCAATCCGCACTGGGCTAGCGTGGTGGACTACGGCCTTATCCCTCATTGTGGGAGGAGACCCGTGCTCTGTAGTGGGACGGTAAACGGTGATGATGGTGATGATATCAATCAATCAATCAATCAATCCTAACCGTATTCGGTCACAGCGACTGTTTCAGATTCCGGCTGAGAGCGCCGCAGGTGAGCCCTTAGATGACTCGCATAACCTGATTTTGTGCTAAACGTACGGCTGCATTCGCTACACGTCAACACACCGGCAATGTAGTTATATGATAAGGCCGCTGGTTGTCGTGCCTTTAGCTCATCGCGTTTAGCATCAAGCGCCTTAAGTCGCCTCAACTCAAACTTCGTCACGTTCGTGATGATATATTATGTATAGTTATATATATATTATGTATGCATTTGTGAATGTGTGTATATAAGAACGCTCTTGGCGCTATCCCGTTCTCTTGCTGTAAGTCCTATCTACAAAGGTTGCCTGTAAAGGATTGCTTGCAGTAATGAGGCCGCCTTTGCATGCCCACAATGTAATTTAAACTTCTTACTGTCTCTTTTCCTTTATGTTTTGCGTGCCATAAAGTGTTTCTTAATTTAAGTACTTGATTAACACTTTGTTAAGTGAAGGTGTCAATTAGTGCAAGATGAGTATAAAATAAGCCTGTAAACAGACACGTAGTTCAGTTTAGTTTACATTTGACATTTGACGGCCGATAGAGTCAGGCTGTGGGTATCATTCCCACAACTGGAAAAGGTACGTGTCATGAACATGAATGTTTTTCTGTGCCTGGCTTGTTTATTTGTATACTATAAGTAATTTATATATATTATTCATAAAAATATCATTCTCGTACCCATTACACAAGCTACGATTACTTTGTGTCTAGATGGCGATGTGTGTATTATCGTAGTATATTTAATTTATTTTTTATTTAACAAGTTAAGGATAGATCTTACGGCACCACTTTAGCTGGCTTTGTACTGGCCTAGTATCAACAGTTTTTTAAGCCAAGCTGGTTTGACGACCTCCCTGGTGCAGTGCCGGGACCTCCCACTTTAAATCACAACTCTCAAAGGTGTGGTTTTAAGTGGCAGGTCCCGGGTTAGGTAGGGACGTGGAAGTGGAAGTGTCCCTGCTAGGGAGAAGGGACACTTGGGGAATTTAATATTTTCTGAATTTGCTCTAGTCTGGTGGGAGGCTTTGGCTATCGCTAGTTACCGCCTTATTGCCAGCCGGTTTGACAGCCGGTTGGCGCAGTGGGCAGCGACCCTACTTTCTGCATCTAAGGCCGTGGGTTCGATTTACAAAACTGGAAAAATATTTATGTGATTAACAGAATGTTTATCAGTGTCTGGGTGTTTATTTGTATAAGTATTTATGTGCATTATATTCATCTAAATATACGCCAGCTATCTTAGTACCCATAACACTAGCGTAATGTAAGTGTTGTTATTATATATATTAGTTTATTTTTATATTTATTTATTTATTATATTATTTACTTTTTATCTATTTGTGTACACTAGTTTATGTATTAGTATGTAGTTATTAGCATGTATGTATTTTAATATTTGTACCACCAGCAGTCTATTCTCCTCTTCTTTTTTTTCCTAATTCTAAGGTTGCCTGGCAGAGATCGCTATTAAGCGATAAGGCCGCCTTTTGTATTACTACTTCTTTCGATGTTTCTGTTGTTGTTATATTTTAAATATGTTAATGTTGTGGTATACAAATAAAGAGTTTAATAATAATAATAGCTACGCTTACTTTGGGGCTAGATGGCGACGTGTGTATGTCGTAGTATATTTATATTTATATTTACCGATAAAGACGTGCCGCTAAGCGATTCAGCATTCATGTACGATGTCTTTATAATATTAGTACCGATTTCATTGTTACAGGTTGTAACTACAGCTTTAGCAGCTTTGATAGCCTATAAAGTAAAACACCAAGAAGAAACTCTTGGCGAAGGCTTACTAGACTCACCAATGGACAGAGCGTCTAAGACAGCAGTTGGTACCGACTACTCTCAGTATCAATCAATCCCCGGTGGAAACATTTATGAATCGGACACAAATAACGTTCTGTCATAATTTGACGGTAGTGCTCTCTAATATATTGTTACTAGCTGTTGCCCGCGACTTCGTCTGCATTAGATTTTGTTTTTTGTTTTTGGCATTCAATTTAGTTGTAGTTCTAAAATAATTTAAAGTATTCAGTATCGCTAAGCCTTAAATGAGGTGTTTGCTGCTGTCCGCTGAGGAGTTCTGTTCTCTATCTCCAACCGCATTCGTCAGATCTACACAAAGTTCGGGCAAAATTAAATACATATTACAAAAAAATAAGGAGTTATGGTGTAAAATCGTCAAACACTTTCATCCCCTCTCCCAAAGGAACCGAGCTTAATGTCGGGATAAAAAGTATCCTATATTACTTCTAACACTTCCAAGAATATGTGTACAAAGTTTCACGAGGATCGGTTAAGTAGTTTTTGTGTGAAAGCGTAACAGACAAACTTACATTGACATTTATAATATTAGTAGGGATAGGGATAGGGATAGGGATGCGTTAGTACGTTAATTTGGCATAAAAACACGTGATGACTCTCATTTAGCAGTTGACTGTAATTATTTTGCCTCTAATGTTCTAAACGTTCACCATAAAATGGGTATAATTGGTTAAGTTGGTGAGCTAGCAACATTACGCGGCTGTGAAGTGATACGTGCGCGGGGCGTTTTTACTGTTCTTGGATACAATAGGATTAGGGGAACATGGCAATTGATGGTTCGGAGTGTCTGGAATTTTTGAGGTCGCCACTTTTCTCTTGCCTTCATTACAGGGACAACAAATCCATTTCCTGGGAATGGGGCCGCTAGGGCTTAATTTTGCGCTTTCCCGATGGAACAAAGAAGAACAATTCGTACATTTTGCTACGACATCTGACTTTGGGGCTTAATTCTCTGCAAGGAACTCTTGCACAGTGCTAACCTATGTTAAACCACATAAGGCATAGGTATTTTTTTACCTTTGCCTCTAAAAGCTTTTCTACTGCTAACATTTTATTTATACACCATTTCCACCTTATTTTGATTTGTAAGCAAATAAAAGATTATTAATAATTTATCTGTGGTTTTCTTTTTAAAAACGATGTCTACCAACCGCGTTGGTTATTTACTACAACTTGACATTTTGGTTTACTTGCACAATATAGTAAAATAATCGATTGGTTCTTTATGTTCCGGAATATGAATTGTTGGGTGTCGCCCACAATAAGACGGCTGCTTATCGGTCACGCCTGCACTCCAGTATATCTCAGTGAATTGAGAATAAGGGACCACTCCATGTATGAATGTGGTCTTGACGAAGGTCCATGTATGAATGTGGTCTTGACGAAGGTCCATGTATGAATGTGGTCTTGACGAAGGATCGGTCGCTCATATTTTGTTTTCCTGCCCGAAACTCCTTCATAACCTTTACGACGTGCTTCCTCCTAATATTCCCCCTCCATTAAATGTCCAAAGTTTTCTTATGCTTGTTTTTAGTCGCCGTGTAGAATTTGTATGTAAATATATTCAATCTTCAAAATTAAACTCTAAATATATCCCATTATGATTTATAATAAAAAAAATCTTTGAATTATAACACTAACCAAATACCACACTCCATTACGAACGCCTTATTTTGGAATACTAAGATTTATAAAAAATATAGTGCTATAGTTAAATAATTTTTACCTTTTGACAATCACCTTTGTGGATCTTCCAAGTATACGTGACATTGGCGAAATAGAACGTGCCGATTTGGCACACCTAAAAGCCAAAAAAGCAAAAAAAGAAGAAGAAGAAAATAATCGATTTGTTTAAACTATGCCATTCTCAGAATGGCGTGTGGTTACGGCAGATCCGAATACAGTTCTCATCACCCCTACTCTTTCCGCGGGTGTGACTTATGGAATATTAGGGAGAACTGGTAGCAGCGTTGTCTGTGCTTCTGCTACTGCGATCACCAAACCGTATGGCCAGCGTCTCCGTATGTATCTTAAGACTCGCCTCATGCAAATAATTTCTCGAACAGGCTTAGTTCTGCTGCCTATGCGGTAAAGAAGATACGCCATATGACCGACTAGACATGTAGCTTCTATATAACATATAGAAGCTGCTAGGCTGGTCTATTTTAGTTACTTTCACAGCATCATGGAATTTCACTATATTTTCGTGCTGCAGAAGAGGGCTGTTCGTTCGATCTACAAAATGGGTCCGAGAGAGTCATTGAGAGATAAACTTAAAGATTTTAAAATAATGACAGCATACTTATATTTGATATGGCCAGTACATATTGAGTACGTACAGTACAGTTATGTTCATAAAAACATTTCTAAATTTACGAATAATGTGACTGCAATAATTTAAATATTAGAAGTAAGAATAAACTTACAGTGCAATATACAAAAGAAATTGCATACAATTCTACAATAAACTACCCATTGATATTTCAAAGATGTCTCTTATGGGCTAAGTACTCTCCTACTTGAATAAAGATATTTTTGATTTTGACTTTGACTTTTGCATTGATGGCTAGAGACGTATTCACATGTCTATCAGTAAAGAGAAAGTTGGCTTGTAAAATTCTAATAATTCCAGATAAGCCTTATCAAATGGGACCCGTGTTTATTTACTTCACATTCTCTTTGTTTCCTTTAAGTATATGCGCAAGTATATGGTAGATAATATAATGATTTAGTAGATTATAGATACTAGGTATTAACATACTTAATAATATGATCAATTACCTACTTGATAGCTAAATTAAGTTTTCTTTAATATTTTACGAGCATGGGCATGAGTCATTAAAGGCCTCAACATTAAGTAGTATATGAACTGTAACCACTGAATACGGCTAAGTTGATTTCTTATTTTTTTAGTCCCGCTAGGTTTGGTTGCGTACTATAAAAACCATCTGATATTAGTCATGAGGATATGAGATATCTTTACGCAAGAAGAGGAAGATCGGCTGTGAAGTCTTGCTTAAGTAAGCAAACTTCATCAGAGTCCGTGCAGTGGTTACACATATTTATATCTGCGTTATAAACAAACACATACAATTTCGCATATTTATAATAGACTAGTTGTACCCTGCCACGCTTCGCTGTGGCACATTATGGAATGGTTGAGAAATGAGAAACAAAACAAAGAATACATTACATAGATATAAGTTTAATTTTGCAATCCTTGTGGATATACAATATTTTTTTCAACTGTCTGCGTAGATTTAAAGACTCGCAGATATGTGACTGATGCAAAAAATAGATAAAAACAATCCTTGATGCGGATTACATATCATGCTAAAATTTCAGCTCGATCGGGGCAGAACTTTTTGAGTTTTTTAAGTGTACACAAACCAACATAACATTTTTTTATTTATATAGATTACATAGATAACGTTAACAAAATTCGATTACGGATAAAGAGGTTCCGAGTTGATTCCCGGGTCAGGCCGTTAATGCATGTTAATGCCTTTTTCTGTTACGGATAGCCCAGAGTTAGGAAGGTGATATTCACCCCCGTGTCTTGAAAAGCAATTAAAGGCCTATGCCTATAGCCTATGGGGACTCAAAATTGCTGATGGTGATGAAACACTGAAAATTTAGATTTGTCCGAGGTCTGTTAGTCGGGGGAAAAAAAACTTGAAAGTCGAGAATCCAACCTTTTGTTATTTTACAAAGTTCATGGAGGCTTAGGTGTTCCTAGAGCTGAGTGCCTCGGTGACTGCCTTGCTTCGCCCTAAGCTATTTATGCAACTGCTTGTATTTAATCTGTTAACAACGTTTTGAAACCAATATATACCTATTATAAAAAGGGCACGGGTCTCCTCCCAGAATGAGACGGGTTAAAGTCGCACTTGAGAACGTTATGGAGAACACAAAGGCAAGCAGATTTCCTCATGATGTTTCTTTACCGTTAAAGCAAGTAATATTTTAATTATAAACGCACGTAACTGCGAAGTAAGAAGTGGGTATCGGATCGAACTTAGTCCGCCTAAAAGCCGGAGCCTTTCCCACTAGGCTATAACCAACTCTCATATAACTTTACTGAGATTAATATAGCTATTTATATAGCTGATATCGATACAATATGCACTCCCGTTTATTACACACATGCACACTCATTTACGCATTAATCGTAAGCCGAATGTGATAAATAAATATGATAAGTCAACTGTTATCTCCTAAAATATATTCTTTATTATGAGTATCAGCGCAGCAGAGCTTTTATTAATTTAGTACTCTGTATTCCTTATAAGTAGAAGGAACGTGGCAGACACGCAAAATGAGGTTCGATAGCTCTCACGTGGAATATAACGCGGAATCTTCAAGATTTTCTTGGTTAGATTATTTTAGAAGAATCCGGTTGGCGGACTTGAAATCAAAAAAGTTTTTGTTGTCTTCTATCACAACGCTATTCACTGTAAGTAACTGTTTATGATAACTATCGGTTTATTATAGGAAATAATTTGGCGAGTGTGGCATCATTCTATCGCAGAACAGCAAGCTGCCGTAAACGATAGTATCTTCATGTGGCTTACATTCAGTCTACATGAGTTTTTTATAATTATTATTCATAGCTTCAGTTGTGGCTTTTGACACCGGCTGATTAACTAAGGTTTAATCGGTCGTAGGTATAACACATCCTACTTTGGCGAATCAAGCAGATGGTAAGAGGAAACAAACACGCAAAAATCGCATACTCAATAGTAATACCGCTTAATACTATGGCAACGACTTCAAATTTCGCAACCTACGGATAGCGAAGATTCTGAGGGAAGATTTTTAATAATTTATATGATTCAAAATTCAAAAAAATTCAAAATTCAAAATTCATTTATTTCAAGTAGGCCTAATATAAGCACTTTTGAAACGTCAAGTATGCATGTTTGTGTGACTCTACCACCGGTTCGGAAAGCAGATTCTACCGAGAAGAGCCGGCAAGAAACTCAGTAGTTGCTCTTTTCCAACATCAACATTTACAATCATTTTGCTATCTTGCGGGAGATGAGAGCGAGGCTGGCTGCTTCCATTCTACCTTGTCATTGAGGAATTCATCAAATGTATAGTAACCTCGCTGTACTAGATGCGTTTTTACACATTTTTTAAATGTATGCATTGGTAGGTCAAGAATTTCCTTAGGAATCATGTTGTAAAAGCGTATACTCAACCCCACAAAGGAGTTCTGCACCTTTCGCAGACGATATGCAGAGATCACTAATTTATGACCGTTTCTGGTAAGTCGATTGTTAATTTCAGCTTTTGATTTATAAAGAGTAATATTTTGCCTCACAAAGACTATATTATTATAAATGTATTGCGAAGCTACTGTAAGAATACCTATTTCTTTAAATTTTTCACGAAGCGATTCGCGTGATCCAAGTTTATATATTGATCGTACGGCTCTTTTCTGTAGTATAAATATACTTTCAATATCTGCAGCTTTTCCCCACAGCAAGATCCCATAGGACATAATACTGTGAAAGTATGCGAAATAAACAAGCCTAGCTGTTTCAACATCGGTAAGCTGTCTAATTTTCCTGATTGCATATGCAGCTGAGCTGAGTTTACTCGCTAGGCTTTCTATATGGGTACCCCACTGTAGTTTACAATCTAAGGTCACTCCTAGAAAAACAGTGGAGTTTTCTATTTTAAGTGTTTCTCCATTTATTATGATGTTTTTATCAATTTTTTTTACGTTAGGCAAAACAAATTCCAAACACTTGGTTTTTTTTGCATTTAAAAGTAAGTTATTAACAGTAAACCAGTCTGACACATGTGACAAAGCACGGTTTACGTCGTCAAAATTATCTTTGTTTCTATCAGTCTTAAAAATGAGAGATGTATCATCTGCGAACAGTACAATCTCACAAGTGCCCCTGACATGGTGTGGCAGATCATTTATATACACCAGAAACAATAAGGGACCCAAAATTGAGCCTTGTGGGACACCCATTAAGGCAGATGATCCCTTAGACTTTATGTCTTTTACGCATACCCTTTGAACTCTATCACTTAGATAAGAGGCAATTAAATTGAGTGCAACGTTTTTGATGCCATAGTGGCTTAGTTTTAATAACAACGTTTTGTGTTCAACGCAATCGAATGCTTTGGACAGATCACAGAAAACACCAATGGCATTCTGCGAACGTTCCCAGGCATCGTAAATATGCTTTATGAGTCTTGCGCCTGCATCCGTTGTACTACGACCTTTAGTGAAGCCGTACTGCTCCGGATGAAGTAAGTTATTTACATTAAAATGATTTAAAAGTTGATAAAGTATAATTTTTTCAAAGACCTTACTAAGAGTTGGCAAGATTGAAATAGGCCTGTAATTGTTAAGGTCATTTTTATGACCGGATTTAAAAAGGGGTATTAATTTACTACATTTCATTAGGTTCGGAAAAATACCCATATCAACACATTCATTAAAAATTACGGCTAGATAAGGGGCAATAACGTCAATAATGTTAGAAATGACCATCACCGACATACCCCACAGATCACCGGTTTTTTTCAACTTTAATAACCTGAAATTCTTTACAATATCTATTGCAGATATATGTTTAAAATTAAATAAAACATTGCACTCTTTAACATTATCTCTCAATATACGCTGAGCTGCTATTGGTGAAGAGCTTAGAGAATCTGTTAACAAAATGGGAACATTCTGAAAGAAGTTTTCGAAAGTATTAGCAACCTCCCTGTCAGACGTCACTTTATTGTTATTAACAATAAGTTCAAAATCCACATCACGAGATTTAGTTTTTCCTGACTCGTAATTAACTATTTTCCAGGTTGTTTGTACTTTGTTATCAGATTTCATTATACTATATTTAATGTGTAGCGATTTCGCATTAGTGCAAACATTCTTAAATATTTTAGAGTATTTTTTTACGTGTTCTACGAAAGTTGGAGTATGATTAAATTGTTTTTCATCATACAGCTCATACAACTTCTCCCTACTTTTATATATACCTACAGTAGCCCAGTCACTAAATTTTAATTTATTACTGACATTGATGTGCTTAAAGTTGAATACTCTATTAAATTCGTTGTTTATAGTATTAAATAGTGCACTATAAAGACTGTCCGGATGAAAATGTTCGCACGCAATACCAGGGATTTTCGCAGAAATTTCACGTTTGAATCGCAATAATTTAGTCTTAGTTATTGGCCTACACTTTATAATTTGTCTGCTTTTATTGATAGTATTTAAAACAGTAATAAGTTGACCACAATGATCTGACCTTAAATTATTAATTATTCTTTTATCTAAAATGTCACAATTGAAAAAAATATTATCTAAGCAGGATGCTGAAGTTGCAGTTACTCTAGTAGGTTCACTAAAAGTGTGACACAAATTAAAACATTTAAATAAGTTAAGCAATCTAGCAGTTGTTGCATTTTCTAGTAAAATGTCGACATTGAAATCGCCACATACAATTACTTTTTTAGTAGAAAGACTCAAACGCTTTAGTACATCCTCCATGACATTCTCGAAATCGCTAAAATCACCTGAAGGGGGTCGGTATACACTCACTATTATAAATCGCTCCAGCTCCACACAAGACAGTTCTGCAATGCGTTCAACAGAAAGACCAACTATGTCTTTTCGTTCTTTACAAATTATATTATTACGTACAAAAATTAAAGATCCACCGTGAATTGCAGTCCTTCTGAAGAACGCACTTGACAATATAAAGTTATTGATGTTTACTGCTACTTGTGTACCAGTGAGCCAGTGCTCAGTTATACACAGAATATGTACATTGAGTTTCTCCACAAACAGCTCTATTTCTAATTCTTTGCCGGTAAAGCTCTGTATATTTTGGTGTACAATGTTCATATGGCAGAGCTCCTCCGTTGTCTTATTAACTAGTTTAAATCATTATAAAATTTCTCAATAGTACTAGCGCAAGTACTAGGGTCAGTAATAGAAATGGAAGTACTTGAAGTACAATTTGTAAAAGTGTCAATAGACTTTGTTACAACAGTTGTAACAGTATCATTTAAATTATAAGCTAGTAAAAACGCTATCTTCTGCTTACACTTTTTAGGCAGATACAATTTATCTCTTGTCATTACAAATGATGATGTGAATTTATTAATGTCAAAATAAAAAATTGCGTCGCTATGACGGTATGTCAAATTATAGATTAATAAGTTTAATTTATAAATATGTTCATTTTGTTTTGAGTTTAGTGTGCCACAATAAGGAAAGGCACACATAACAAACTTACATTTAGTTTCATTATTTAAAAGCAGTAATTTTTCAATGCATCTTATAATCTGATGCTTTTTGACATTTAAACTGTCCCCTAACAATAAGACAACATTTGTATGCCTATCTAGATTTTTTTCATTTAGGCTACTAATGACACAATCAAAACTAGCCCCCGGTGAACATATATTAGTCACTGAGTGGTTTAGATAACAATTCATAATTGGACCTAAACCTCTACCTAATTTGTCAGATATTATTATACTTTGTTTTTTAGGTTTAGTGGATAAAGTAGAATTTAAAGATACAGGAACATGTGTTGCATTTCCAGACCGCTCTGGGCAAATATCCAAATTGTCAGTGAATAAATTACTACAGTCTTGACTAGGTATAGGTATGTCATGAGTACATTGACATTTATTGTTAAAGACTCAAAACGAGCCATATTATACGTTCCTAGGGCTAACAGCTCATCAGCTGCCTGGATTTGCTCATGGATCTGCTTTTGTGACAGCTCATATTTGGAAGTGACAGTTGTCAAGGAATCTTCCAACTGTTTAATTTGATCATTCAAGTTTTGGACATCTGTATCATATTTTGCTGTTGTTTTTTGAAGTGAGAAACAATAGCTTTTTAACTTATTCAATAATAATACCCTTTCTTTCCTTAATGCCAGGTTTTTGGTACTTGCTTTCTGGTTTTTAATTAAATTTTGAGTTTTTTTGATAATTTTACCAATTTTTATATATTTTTTTAATTTATTGTGACTATTTAGATATGGATGAATATGTTGTGGCTTCATTTTTTGGACATAAGGGCTGTCACAAGTCAACATAAGGGCTGTCACAAGTCATCGATTGCTAATCGAATATGATTAGATCAACATAATTTCTCTGTAAGTGAAAATGTAAAATTATTCTTTAAGAGAAATAAATGATTCTTTAATCTGAAAAAAATAACATATAAACAGAGTAATACTTTGCAGACCAGAAAGAAACTTCTTTTTTTTTAATTAATAAATGACGGACCTAGCAGATGGCATTTTTTTTATACCACGACAATGCACACACCGCCATCTAGCCCCAAAGTAAGCGTAGCTAGTGTTATGGGTACTACGCTGGCTGATTACAGCCACCCACCCATAACACAAGCTACGCTATCATATGTTTATGAATAATATACATAAATACTTAGAATATACATATAAACATCCAGACATTGCAAAACAGTCATGCTCATCACACAAACATTTTCCAGTAGTGGGAATCGAACCCACGGCCTTGGGCTCAGAAAGCAGGGTCGCTGCAAACTGCGCCAATCGGCCGTCATACTTACTCACGTGACGGCATACATAGATCATAGATGTTAATGGAAAACTATCTTCTATAAACAGAGCAACACTGCGCAGGGCATGCTAGGAACAAGTCCGGTCCCGTTGTATGGCGTTTTCCTAGCATGAAGCCATGACCATCTGCAAGAATATCTGCTGGTTGGCGGCAGTAATAAATAAAAAAAAAACAGTTTATTTGGGTAATTAAAATTACTGTAAACACTAATGGCTGGAGCCTTCTTTGTATTACTACCCTAGTGTCAGAAGACACCGCTCTTCCATATCAAGAAATAAACATAAAAACGAGGGTAGGTATAAAAACAAAAATATTTGTGTTGATATTGAAGTAATAGACGTGTTACATAGCAGAAGATAAGTTAACTAAAAAATAAAAATTAAAGAAAAATTACATTACGATATATTGCTAAGTAGTTCGCGTGCGTGTTTGTGAGTATGCGTGTGGGTGTGCGTTTGTGTTTGTGTGTGTGTGTTATCCTCTATAATTATACTTAATATTAAATTATGCGTTTTAATATCGATTCCGCTTCATTATAATTTATTTAACCGGAATTTATTTGAAATTTATAGCATACAGTTAGTACTTCTCCGGACGAGCTCTGGCATGCGCTACTCCTGCTAATGTAATGTAGGCTGCTTTCCTCGACATTATTAAAATGATATTGCCATACTTATTAATCATTAGTTGTAATCAGTGGCGTGCACAGGGTTTTTAACCAGGGTATGCATAAGAAGTTAAATGGCATAAAATGGAAAAACTCCTCTCCATTACGAGTTTTATATAATAATTTGGGTATGCAGTGCTTTTGTGCGTGTATGAAGTGTATGCCACTGGTCGTAAGCGAATAAAAGATTATTAATTATTAATTTTTTGTTGTCACAAAACGCTTTACTACTATTAAAAACTAATATTAACAACATTACAGATAACTGGATTAATACTACTGATAGTGGGCAGTGTGGTTCTGGCAGAATGTAACAAATACAACAATTTTGTGGGATATTCATTCCTGGTTCTTCCCAGATTTGTGATTACGACAGCGGTTTTTATTTTCATAATCGCCGCACTCGGATTCTACGGGGCGATATCAGAAAAAAATAAAATCGTTACTGCGGTAATATAATATTGTTCCAATTATTAAGTATCATGTTTATTAGCTTAATTCGTCCATTGGGTACATCGCTTATGGGGCCACAACTTTCTCTTTCTCCTGGAATCAATATTTTTAGAGAAATAATTGCACTGACGAAGCGAAGTTAGCCCAGTGGGTGGGCTCGACTTCACTTTTGGAAGGCCGAGTTTGATTTCGAGCACGCCCTTCGAACTATTATAAGTTACGTGCGTTTTAAGTAATTAAAAAATCACTAGCTTCAACGGTGCAGGAAAACATCGTGAGGAAACCTGCATGCCTGAGAGTTCTCTATAATGCTCTCAAAGTGTGTGGAGTCCACCAATCCGCACTGGGCCAGCGTACCTTCACAATGTGGGAGGAGACCCGTGCCCTGTCGTGGGCCGGTGGTGGGTTCATATGATGAATTGCCCTGAGTTTTCACTGGAAATACGCGGTGACAACCAAACATCATCCGTGTTAAAATCTTTTAGTAGTAAAATTAAAAGTAAAAATATTTTTACATAATAAATAAATTGTTCATCAATCCCGCGTCTTGTGTACCTCCACCCGATCGACTGGACAATAATAAAAATGCGTTCAGTTGAAAATGTGTGTAGGGTGATTCTTAATAAAAAAAAAAAACAAAATAAATTTATTTCAAGTAGGCCTAGCTTATAAGCACTTTTGAAACATTAAGTCGGTTTGTAGTGACTCTACCACCGGGTCGGAAAGCAGATTCCACTTAGAAGAGCCGGCAAGAAACCCAACAGATTGCTCTTTTCCAACATCTTTTTACAGTTTAACCTAATCTTTAGAATTTTTCGGTTTTGTGAGAGAGGAGAGGGGAGTGGCCTGTTTCCAAGCAGCCTTGTCGTTAAGGAATTCATCAATCGTGTAGTAACCACGATTGGTTAAAACCGAATAGTGTACACGTTAAATAGGTTGCAGTTTTATCACAACACTGAAATAGCCAAACGCAAAATCAGTGAAATGGAGAGTAAGAGAGCCTTAGAGAAAAGTAAGTGTATATACATTAAGATTAAGATGCACTTGCATTTTCACCGAGCTCCCATCAGGTTTTGACTAACCATTCGTTTGTGGCGGGAATCACCATTGTATGTCAAAATCTCAACCAGAAACACGGCCATATGCCTACATTGTTGAGGTGTTTTTTGAGGTCGTTTATTATAAGAATCTTAGCACCTGTTTGGATTTGTGTCTTGATTAATAATTATTAAATATAATTGTAAATATCATTCTAATATTATAATTTTTCTTTTCAGTATATCATATTACTAGTACCGATATTAGTATTTGAAATAGCAATCACTGTTCTTGCATTCGATCTTCAATATAATTCTTACTATGATATAAATAATAACATGTATATAAACAATCCTTCTATTTCGTATGTAAAAGCCAATTGGGATGATATGCAAAGAGAGGTTAGTACCAAGAGACGTGAAATAGTTATATATGTTTAACAAGAGAGCCATGTTCGTTCTTGAAATATACAATGAAAATTAAGGTCGCTTTGTGAAAATGTGGGATGAGCAATGGCTCGTGCTCCGCTGTCGGAGCGAAACGTGCACAGAGAGTACATTGTCGAAGATCTGTTTGTTTTGAGTATAAAAATTGAAGAAATTATAATCGTAATGAAATTCTCGCTATTGAAATAACGAGAACCTGACCAACTGATGGCTGGAACTTCAAGATCGATGTAGAAAAACAATTTACAGATAATAATTAATCAAACAAAGATCAAATCAATAAATTAATAGCAACTAAAACATCCCTTAGGAAAAAAAATTGTTACAACGAAGTGATAATCATTAAATAGAAGTCGTAATCAATAAATAAACCAACTGAAACGATAATTAACGGATTGAGCGCAAGATACTACACTATACTATACAGGGTATATTTTTAAAACAATTATTTGATAAATAAATAATAATATTTACACCTCAGACCAGTAAATAAATATCTATACAGGGTTAAATAAAAAATACGAGAACACTCTCGGGCTGTAGTTGTTTACTTTAAAACTAACAACTTTTGTTATACGACTTTTTTGCTAACTCGATAGTTTGTGAAATATTAAATATTTATTTAATATTTTACATAGATACTTGTTATTGCTTTGTAATGTACCATCGGCAAAAGCGCGTAAGACACAACTCTATAGCCAACTTTGCGGCCAATGTTACGAAAGCGCGACGTTGTCGAATCATTTGTGTTGGGTTTCACAGTGTAATGTCACTTGACAGATATAACATGATAAGTGTTCATTTTTTGTATGAAATAAATTAATACTGAATTTTGAAAATTTGTAGAATAAAAGTTGTTAGTTTTAATGATAGGAACTACAAACCGAGAGCTTTTGGTTAACCCTGTAATTTGTGAAACACTTACCCTCCCATAATAATAACAATAAATAAAAATAGCGAAGCCTTTTTATTTCCCATCACCTTAGTATTACATTTATATGTATTATATATAAAAAATCAATTATAAATTATGCACATTATTCGCTTCTAAAACTAATCATATTATACCTCTTCTTGGGTGGGAACCCCTTCTTAGGTATAGGCCTCCTCAAATTTGGTCCAGATTTCCCTATTCTTGGCTCTTTCGACCCACTACACTCCCATCGGGTAAAAACAATTTTCGTTTCTAGTTACTTTGCTGTGGTTTCTACGGACAGTATTTCATGGTGCTGGAAAATTTGCCTATCAGCTGCTGCTCAATACCTGTCGGTGCTCGGTCACCCTTCGAATGCACGACTCGTAATTCTTACTATGAAAGGTGCGATGAAAAACTGTCTTGGATGATGGACGACAACGCTTATAATATTGGAGTTACTGGAGCAGTGCTCACTTGCGTTCAGGTATGTACTCTTAATTACAGGTACGTAAGGCTTAACACCTAAGCTGGACACAGAGCGGCACGTTGCAGGACCTGTTCCTTGCAAAGTATTGGTCTATTACTAGGCGACTTACCATCAGCTGATTATTCCTACAATTATAAGAATAAAGAAAGGTATGTGCCTCATATGAAGGCTCAGAGTCGCTCAGGGGGCGATAGAGAGAGCTATGCTAGGAATAACTCTACGTGATCAAAGAAATGAGGAAATCCGTAGAAGAACTAGAGCTTCACCCGGCTAAGTTTGTTGTGGGCTCTTCTTAGACCAGGGCGCGTTGGAACCCTCGTAGCTTTAGATTTAATTTGGCGAACGAAGTTATCACCATCCCCTTACAATTATGTAAATAAATATGTATGATCGCTTCATAAGTGCCTGTGATAGGCCTACATGAATAAAGAAATTTTGAATTTGAATTTGAATTTAGAGTTACCGACATAGCTCAGCGAGTCGAGAATCTGAAGTGGCAATGGGCAGGGCACATAGCTCGGAGAACCGATGGACGTTGGGTTTTTAAGGTGCTGGAATGGCGACCTCGCACCGCTAAACGCAGCGTAGCTCGGCCCCCAACGAGGAGGACAGATGACGAGTCTCTGGGAGCTGCTGGGGGCAAGTGGCTAGGACCGTGGATTGTGGAACTCCCTATAAAAGACCTATGTCCAGCAGTCAATTGGTTGAATTGCTGATGATGTGCCTAGTTGGAAACTGGGTATTCCAGGATCCATAATAATGAAAGTTTATCGTTCCAGTGCGATGTCACGTAGAAACCGATAAATAAAACACTTTATTGCACACAAAAAAGAAACAACGCAAAAGACAACTTAATAAATTTGAAGAAATACTGGTATGCAAAGGCGGTCTTATTGCTAAAGCAATCCTAAACCGATTAGTATGGTTATAACAACATTTTACCGTCTGTTACAATCTTACCAGTAGGTGAGATTGGAAGGGCCGCAACATACAAGTTGTAAACACTATTTTTTTTACCTTTTCAGGGAATAATTATCGGTGTAGCTGCTTGGATATCGTATAAACTGAAGTACAAGAAAGAAATACCTTTCGATGAATTCGGAAATGTTATTCGGGACTCGCGGAAGATAGCGCCACCAAGTCCAGTGGTAGTTGACTACTCAAAGTATTAGCGCAAATCTTGTACCTTGACTATTATAAAAACACAGCCTTCTATTCTATTATGTATTTTTTTATGGAGGGAATAATTGGTAAATTGTCGAAAAATCTAAAAAAAACACCTAATGATCATCATCATCATTATCCGCAGCCTATTAATGTCTCACTGCTGGGCACAGGAGAAGGGGGTCTCATAGGGGAGACGGTTCTAGAACACCACGCTTCTTCCAATGGGGGCTGGTAATAATAATACCAACCTGATATAAACAGCGAACGAAAAATACATAGAAATCGCCCTTCCTAAAAAAATGTTATTCGAAATGGCATCATTGACACGCATCATGAAATGATTGGTTCTACTGTATGCCGTGCAGCACGGGTTCAGCCGCGATTGGACGGCAGTTAATCTGACAGCACTGTGACTGGCGAATTAAACGCATGCGCGGCACACTATCAAATAATATGTTAAATAAAAATATAATATGACTGCATATCAATTTTTTGTTTTATTTAACCTTTACAGTATTGTTTTAATCTGTAAATGTAACCTCTTACAGATTTTTGTTATTTGCTGACATGACATGAATCATTAACATGAAAATTAGATTAAAAGAAAATAAAATAATAAACACCGTTTTTTTTTTATTTGGTTTTTTGCATAAATAAAAACCTTGTAATTGTCTTGAAACCCGAAAAATAGAATAGGTCCTTGAAACTTCATACCTTTGAATAAATAAATAATTATACTATGGCAGTACACACATCGCCCCGAAATAAATGTAGCTTGTGTTATGGCTCCTAATACGACCAATGAATGTTTTTATGAATAATACCTATACATAAATATACAGATAAATACCCAGACACTGAAAAACATTTACGTTCATCACACATATTTTCCAGTTGTGGGAATCGAGCCCACAGCCTTGGACTCAGCTGAAAGTCGGCCGTCATTATCGCTTAAATCTATAACGCTTTGAATATACCTTATTTTCAAAGCGTTAAAGGTGTGATCTTTGAACAGATGATGAAATGAAAGACAACGTCAGCACAGCATTTTTTTTTTAATCTTAATTTTCATATTCATTTAATTTTCATTTCATTTCATAGTTATTTATAATCGATAGGCAAAGCCGTGCGTAAGAAGGGCCCGCCATTAAGAATACTTCTCAAAAGTCCGGGGAAGCTCCATCGCTATGCTTATTTCTGCCGCTAAGCATCTTTATTGCAATGCTGTGTTTACGGCCCGAATGGCGTGGATGCCGGTGTAATAACAGGCACATGGCTTATCACCTACGCCTCTATGTGTTGCTCTGTTTAAATAATAATAAAATTTTATTTCAGGCATAGCCGATGTACAGTGCACATTGACATTAAAAAAAATAACATAAAAAGTAGCACAAATTAAATTAAAAATAGTAAAATAATAATAATGATGATTAAACACGAAACAAGTATTAAGATAAATATAAAATAAATGTTAGTAAGAAAAACCTCTATCCTATGTTAGTCAACTTATACCCTAAACTATACCGGCCCAACTAACCCGTAGTTGGGCCGGCTCTTGATAAAGGAAATGGTTTTCAACCATCAGTCCGTTTGGTCCGTCAAAATAAAAAATCCCTCCTTTGGGCAAAAACTCCCCTCTGAATAGGGGTATACAGTAAAAAACACCACGGCTTGTTCCTTATGTTGACTTTACTAGGTGTCTGTGGAACCTGTAGTAGCCCATCCACCCTAGCCGAGTGCCACATGCCGCTAGTACCAGATATGCTAACGAGGGGCAAAATGCCGCCGTATTCTTTGAATTTTCCATGTGAAAAATTCCTTCAGTTTTGGATAGTCAATTAATCGATGAAGGCAGTATATCATCACGCTAAGACCAATAGGAGCATAGCACTAATGAAGAATGTTGCAAAATGCGAGTTTTTTTTTCTTTTCTGACCTTCCCAGTGGAAGCGTGCCCTGCAATCCCTATAAAAATTCTAAAAACAAGTCCGGGACAGCATATTTCTATC
Organism: Pararge aegeria; assembly: GCF_905163445.1. Lineage (NCBI taxonomy): Eukaryota > Metazoa > Arthropoda > Insecta > Lepidoptera > Nymphalidae > Pararge > Pararge aegeria. Next base: position 17,160,003 of record NC_053185.1, on the reverse strand, counting down.
TTTAAATTTGACTTATACGTGGACAAAGTCCCAAGGGACCGCTAGTATAATATATAACCTGACATTTATAGTTTGATTAGTGGCTTTTTAATTATGTAATTCTAAACAACTTGTATGTTTTATACCAATCTCAGTTGTATTCAAATGTTGTACGCCAGAAATGGATGAATGTATGTGAAAATAGGATACAGATACATACATATTGCCAATAACCATATTATGGTTAGTATTCGTTGAACGATCTCAAACGACTAGAAGTCAAACTGTACCTCGAGCCTCGAGAGATAAATCCGCTTGTTCTCCTTATCAAGATTACATGAGTGATAAAAATATCTCGGCGAAAACTACATAACTAAACGGTTATTCGTCACGTGGGTGCGCGTTAGCAGTTCGGTCAGCCAAAATGCTGGCAAAAATATTCACTACAGTTAAATACACTTTGGTAGCAGTTAACTTTCTATTTCTGGTGAGTACACTGTGTGTAAAAGTGAATGTGTTACTTTAATAAGTGTTTATATACTTGCGAGATTCCAATTTCAAAGTTTAATTAAAATTTTACTAGGGAATAATATAGGTACCAGGTAGTGTTTAAGTTTGAATAGTTATATAAAACACTAAACAAACAGACGTAAGGACGAAGGCGGCGGTTCGGGCCAGGGTTATAAAATGATAGTAGATAGATACTACCGTCTCTACATATATTTTGTATAATATATATATAAGTTTTTATATTATAAACGTAAAGAATTTGTTTGTAACTTTGAACACGTAAATATCAGGGTTTAAGTACTACTAAGTGATCCTTATTGGTATTATATATTTTTTTAATTTTTACTCATTTGAAAGTTGAATGTATTCTTTAAAAAATGTTTTAGTGCTTTAGTTATCATGTTATATGTGGTAGTTGAAGTTTTTTTTTAATTCTTTGAAAGAGACTGATAGTTTTATATTAAACTTAACTAAGTATTCATAAATTTGATGTTGTTCATGGAGTCATGGTCCAATTCCGCTGAGAACGGGGGCCCAGACTTGGATCGATTGAAGCGGGGTTTTAGGTCCGCGGGTTTACTTAGTTGCAGTTGCTATATGGCAGCCATTGGACGTACGTATACAACGTGTAACGGAATCACGAAATACTGTTGAAGGGTGTATAAGTATATTTCATAAGGAATCACCCTGTATAAATATTTTATAAATAGCATTGTTATTTTTCCTTACAAACGAATTCAAAACATTCTAAGTGTTTACTTATGGCAACCCTATTGAAGATAAAAGACCGACACTTGCATCGTACCTACGCTACGTGACGTATACTTAATAAAGTGACAAGAGTCACTTGATTTAACTTTTGCATGTGATGTTAGGGCTGCATCTGATTTCTTTTAGTAAAAACTATGGCAATGGTTCACTCAAAAAAGATTAGCGTTTGGGTTTCACAGATAAGTCTCAGCCACAGTAAAGAATATTCTTTACTGTGGCTGAGACTGACCTCTAGTCTAAAAGGTGGACTCCTATAGGCTATTGATTATTGTAATATAACATTAATTGTCATTTGGAAACGGTATTGGGACACCGCGTGAATTACAAAAAGTACATGACCAGAACTCTTCTCTCAGAATGACATGGGTTTTTGTCAAGTGCGGCTTGGTGGACTTTGCAAGCTTCAGATAACATTATGGAGAACTTTTAGACATGCTGTTTTCCTCGAGACGTTTTTCTTTAACGTTAAAGCAAGAGATATATAATTGCTTATTAATTCTCTCTCAACTCTGAAAAGCTAGAGGTGCCAGTAATTGCACCCCGGAAGTGAGAGCGAAGTGTAAGCTCTATCAAAAATATATTGATGGCTAGGCTAAGCCAGGCTACCGCCGCTAAATCATCATAACAACCCATTACCGGCTACAGGACACGGGTCTCCTCCCACAATGAGAAGGGGTTAAGGCCGTAGTCCACCACGCTGGCCCAGTGGTGGACTTATATATAATCTGTTCTTAAATGTTTCAGATAACGGGAATCATCATTTTGTCTGTGGGCAGTTCGGTACAGTCCGCTTACAATGGCTACCATGAGTTCCTCTCTGAGAGGTTCTTTTCGCTCCCCGCGTTCTGCATCGCGACTGGAGTCATCATATTCCTGATTTCCTTCGCTGGATTCTATGGCGCCTTTATGGAGAACTATTATATTATTATGGCGGTGAGTCTTTTTGATTGTATGTCTGTTTGTCTGCTTATCGGCCCTGTTCGTGAGTAATGGCGTCTCTGTCCGTTATTTTTACATTACAAATATACACATAGGTAAAGGAGAATGACCAGCCATATGGATCTTAGGCCATTTCCAAATATTTTTGTGTCTCGATAAATGTTATCATTGCATAAAGCTTAATTTATCTTTTTTCATTCACATATTTTTTTGATTGGAACTCCCTAGATTCAGAGAAAAACAATTTTTAAGAATATGTTAGGTTCCAGACTACATCACTGCAGTAGTTTTAGCTAGTTGTACGGCACATAGATGGCACTTTTGATGCGTGCATTACATGTAAAATATGACATAGAAGTGAGTTGTTGGCGATAACTAAATTCGTCATCTTAGAACTAAAACTACGAGGGTTCCAAACGCGCCCTGGTCTAAGAAGAAGCCCACAACAAACTTAGCCGGCTGTTTTTTTCTTATCACCATCTCACATTGTCATTTAAAACTATTAAAGAAGCAACCTGGTTAGAGCAGTAATTTACACCATAGCGTTTTTATCGTTGACGTAGTCCTTAATACTATAATAGGACTTTTCTATAAAAAATGAAATATAATTATCATCTCAACTCGACGTAAATAACACAAACCGGCATGAGACTGAAACTAGTATACAATGACTGAAATAAATGCAAGTAATTAGAACGCAAAGTCATTTAAACCATTGGCACGGACCCGCCACAAGAGTTGTTTCAATTATAATTGGATACTGAGATGTTTTTTGTAGTCCCAAACTGAATTTAAAGATTTAATTTACATTATCAAATATATTGTGGCCTGACACAACCATGGCCTGAGTATGGTAAATATCCTTTTATTTATTTCTATAGAGTAGTTTAGAGTTTTTAAAATAACTTCTAGCTGATTCTAAAAGCTATCGTAGAAACTGTGGCATGCACAAAATTAGATTAGGTGTACACTTTATTGTTTCGACGTCGACTGTGGCCTATTTTCACAATAGAATGTTAGCGAGTGGCTATAACTAAACTATATATGTCTATCCATACTTTATACTGGCAGTGGAAAGTCTTTTAAATCCCATGTGTTTATTTAAAGTAATATTTGTTTTGCAACGTGCCGTTAGATAACCTTTACCGCCGAGGTTCCGAAAAGGACATATTATGGTTCCTTTCATCCAAAAAAAATAATGTTTTAAGCTTGAACAGTTTTTTTAGAAATCGACAACCCGAATTGATTGAAAAAATCTACAAAATTCTAAAATCTACAGCCCACCAATCCGCATTTGAGCTGCGTGGTGGGTGCTCTCCTATAATAAACGAGGCCTGTGCCCTGCAGAGGGACGTTAATAGGCTGCGAATGAAATTGTTTCTCCTTTTATGGAATTCCAGTTCGTCGTATCCATGTTGCTGATGTTTATATTCCAACTTTCTGCGTGTATCGGCGGATACGTACTGCGAGGGAACACTGTCGCCCTGGTGCAGAAACAACTCCTTAGCACCATGCAGTTGTATGACGCGAAGAAGAACTTGCCAGTCACCGTACTGTGGGATGAAGTACAAAGAGACGTGAGTTTAAATTTATGCAATTAGCCATTTATTGCGAGCAACACCATTGTAGAGACAACAGACTTACGTACGATGTAGTGTAGAAATACTTAATACTTTTGTAGGAAGAAGAAAATGAAGTGCCATTTTTGCTGTCTTATTGTGTACTCGGTAAATTCAAAATTCAAAAATTCAAAATTTTATTGCGAGCAACACCATTGTAGAGCCAACAGACTAACGTACGGTGTAGTGTAGAAATACTTAATACTTTTGTAGGAAGAAAAAATGAAGTGCCATTTTTACAGTCTTATTGTGATACTCGGTATGGCTCGTATCCAAAATAGCATTTGTTTTAAAATGACCTAAAACAGAAAAGACAACCGAAAACCGGATGTACGGTGTGACCAGAATTACTAGAATTAGCAATAGGAAAACACCATGTAAAAATATTAAATATAAAAGAATCATATTTATTGTTCCACACAAACAAATTCAAAACATTCTAACTGTTTACTTATGACAACCCTATGGAAGATAAAAGACCGACAAGCGCATAGTACCTACGCTACGCGACGCGTACCTAATAAAGTGACTCGCATGACTTTAATTTTGCACGTGATGTTAGAACTATATCTGACTATTTTCAGTAAAAACTATGACAGTGGTTTATTCAAAAACTATTAGGTTTTCGTTTACACAGATAAGTCTCAGATACAGTATATAATGTACCTTAAAGGCTATAAAGTATAATTTCGGTTTTCATTAAACGTTGAATAATATTTACTTCCAGTACTCTTGCTGCGGTGTTGTCGAGTTGAATTTTGCATGTGATGTTAGAACTGTATCTGATTATTTTCAATAAGAACTATGGCAGTGTTTATTTAAAACTATTAGGTTTTCGGTTACACAGATAAGTCTCAGAGACCGCACATAATGTATCTCTAAAGCCTGTGAAGTATTATGTCGGTTTTTGTTTACACGTTGAATACTATTTACTTCCAGTTCTCTTGCTGCGGTGTTGTCAGTCCGAGTGATTGGCTCACTCCCCTCGATACTAACGCCTCACAAGGCGTGCCGGTCAGTTGCTGCTCGCACGTCTGGGGCACCATCAACACGTTCACGTGCAACACCACAGATGCCTTCCAATCAGGCTGCGCGGAGGCATTCGGAAACTGGGTGCAGAAACACGTCGGCGCTATTGGGATATCGGGCATCGTTTTAGTATTAATGCAGGTACATAACCATTTACCCCGTTGTTTAGTGCTATGCAAACGTTTTAAACAATTAATTATCACTTGCTATAATGTTTTTGGAAAACATTAAGAAGAAATCAAAGAAAGAAGAATCTCAGCGGGCGATGGATAGAGCTATGCTCGGAGTATCTCTACGCGATCGAATCAAACATATGGAGATTCGTAGAAGAACCAGAGTTACCGATATAGCTCAACGAGTCTTGAAGCTGAAGTGGCAATGGGCCGGGCACATAGTACGGAGAAAGAATGGACGTTGGGGTCCCAAGGTGCTGGAATGGCAGCCCCGAACTGGTAAGCGCAGCGTTGGTCGACTCCCAACGAGGCGGACAGACGACATTAAACATGTCGCAGGTAGCCGCTGGATCCAAGCGGCACAAAACCGTGGAATTTGGAACTCCCTACAGAAGACCTATGTCCAGCAGTGGACGGCGGATATGAAGGTTTAACCACTAGGCTATCATCGCTTACGGTACAGTACAATCGAATAATACTGGCGTGCGTCAGAATTCTTTGACGAGAATTGGGAGAAGGCCTACGCCGTAGAACGACTAAATCGTAAATGTTTTAAAAATTAGTATATACGTAGAATATTTAAAGCGGTGGTCCAGTGGGTAGGACTTCGACTTCACTTTCGGGAGGCCGAGTTCAAATCCCAGCAATTAAAATATCACTTGCTTCGACGGTGAAGGAAAACATTGTGAGGAAAGTTGCTTGCCTGGGAGTTCACCATAATGTGCTCAAAGGTGTACGTACCAATCCGCAGTGGGCCAGCGTGATAGATTACAGCCTTAACCCGTCCTCAATTTGGGAGGAGACCCGTGCCCTGTAGTGGGACTGTAATGGGTTGATATGATGATGACGTTGAATATTTGTTTCATTGTAATACGTTTAAGAAATAAAGGCTTTTTTATTCTTTTCATACTAGCGAGCATAGTTAGTTCAAGTAATTTTAAGATAATGCTTTACTTTTCCAGGCTATGGCAGTAGCGGGCGCGGTTTGGCTCGCAAATATAACGAGACAGGAACGGGAGTTTCCGTAATAAGTTATGGCTAAATAATATATTATTTATTTATGTTAAATATAAAATAAATATTTCTAATAAGATATCATGTAATTTAATTTGTTCTAAGTAATTCTAATGTATAATGTATTTGCCTGTATCAAACAACAAAAAGTACAATTCGTTAAGTAACAAAGAAATTACCAGTGATAGCACAGTGGGTAGGACTTTGACTTCACTTTCGGGGGGCCGAGTTCGAATCCCAGCACGCATCTGTAACATTTGTAAGTTATGTGGAAGAAACGGGAGGAAACTAACATGCCTGAGAATTCTCCATAATGTTCTCGAAGATGCGTGGTGGTGGACTGCGGCCTTAACCACTTCTCATTGTGGGAGGAGACCCTTGCCCTGTAGTGGGCCGATAACGGGGTTATTTGATGATGAATGAAAAGGGCGACTTTTTAACATTTTGCTTTAACTAAGATCCAGAAACATCTACGCCCCCCCCCCCCCTCTCTTCCCGCGGGTATCGTACGAGGCGGCTAATTTACTGTGATCACCAACCCTGAGAACTTTTAGGTATGCAGGTTTCCTCACGAAGTTAAATATAGTATTTCGTTTAAGTCTGTCTATTTATGATGCCCAAAGACAAATAGCATTCGAGTTTAAAATAAAAACGATATAACAAGCGTCATTAGCTCGTCCTACATACCGTGTCATTAAATCACATAGCTAATGACATCCGTAATAAGAATCTTGAATTTAATTAATATCTAATGAGAACTATGGAACTAATTTTTTTTTTAATAAATATAAATTAATATACTAGGTTATTACACACATCGCCATCTAGCCCCAAAGTAAGCGTAGCTTGTGTTATATAAGGGTACTAAGATAGCGGTTGAATATTTTTATGAATATAATACATCAATACTTATAATATACATATAACAGATGGCTAGATGGCGATGTGTGTATTGTCGTAGTATATTTATTTATTTATTTATATTTACTCATAAAGAGGCTTAGAGTGTAGGCGATTCCTACGAACATCTACGTCCTTACGTTCCCTAGAAGAAATTGAGTTACAGATATAGCTCAACGTTTCGCGAAGCTGATGCAATGGGCGGACATAAATTCAAAATTAATTTATTTCAAGAAGGTAGTTTATAAGCACCTTTGAAACGTGAAGTCAGTAAGCTTGTAGGTGCTCTAAAACTGGATCGGAGAAACCGATAACCGGCCCAAGGTGCTGGAATGGTGACCGCGCACGGTTAAAGACAGCGATGGTCAATCCCTAACGAGGTGGACCGACGACATCAAGCCGCTTAAACAAGTGGCCAAAAACAGAGGACTTTAAAAGTCTACAAAAAAAAAAATTGCGCAGCAATGAACGCTGTGGTTTGAAATTGGGGTGCCGGGTGCATTTCCCGGGAGGGCATTTTGGGAATTTATTACTTACGAATTTTCCCGCTGGTGGGAGGCTTAGGCCGTGGCTAAGTACCACCCTACCAACAAAGACGTGCCGCTAAGCGATTTAGCGTTCTGGCACGATGGCGCGTAGAAACCGATTAGGGTCATGGGTAAATCATTAACTACCATACTCCCTAACAGGTTAGCCCGCTAAAATCTTAGACTGCATCATCACTTACCATCAGATAAGATTGCAGTCAAGGGCTGGCTTGTAGTGTGATAAAAAAAACGATGATACGACGAAGGATCGTTTACTAGTATAGTGCAAAAACCATAATCCAGTCTTAGTCAAGTAGAACGGCCCCTCTTTGGTCTAAATAATTGCATATACTCACGAAAACCATGGAAATAAATGTCGTCACAAACGCAAGGTCAAGTTAAGAACACTAAACGAATGTTACGTGACGTAATGTTCACCATCGCACTTCCATATAGGTAGGTACAGCTCACTAATTGGCTAAAGAAAAATCGAGTTATTTCAATGTGAACCACAGAGAATAGTCATAAAAGTACAGTTGGCTCGCGCGGTAGCATAACTCTCAGCATACAAAGTAAAGTATCTCTATTCAAATAGGCTTTCGAGACTTTTTTGAAACGTTCGTAAATATTTTTTACATGCTGTAGGATGGTGATAATTATATCTCTACAATAACTTCATTAATACTAGAGCTACGTGGGATAATAATCCGCCCTCTAGCCTGAATATTTTGGGTATTCGTAGAGTACAGTCCATTCACTATAACTGGTCTCCTATCGTACTCGTGGTAGACCGTTATATAACTTAATGGACTACCCTTAAGTTATATAAGGTACAAGTTATATTAGGATAAGTTATAGTTTCTGTACTCTAGGTCTCCAGTATCGAATACTGTAACGTCAAAATAAATAACTGTTTTCAGTTAAATGTTCCGTTTGATTTTTTTTTTGTTCAAATAATATCCCTTAAAAAATTCTTGTCGTAAATTTTGTACTACAAAAGTCATGCAAAAGATCCATTCTAACACTCAAAAAAAGCGCATTGTAATTTTACAGAATTAAATTTAAAAACATGGCACCACAATTTATACGGACTTTTAGTTTTCGATCTAGAATTAGTCTAAAATAATGGAAACATATTTTTGATTAAAAAATATTAGTAATTTTTTAAACACTTTGGTTTGGTAGCATTTTACTCTGAACTCTGACTTCTTACGACATGCGAGCAATTGCGGGCAATTATATTATTTCAGATCGCGATAATAGATGATAATATACATATTCCCGGGATAAACCGATTTACTCTTCAACAAAGATACACGCCTTATAGATATGCTTCAAATTTTCAGCAAGATCAGCTCAGTCGATAAAGAAACAAACATACCTAGATACTTTCGCAATTAATATGGGATATCTACGAACGAGTCAAATGAGCATTTCTTTTGCCTAATTGATTAAAGACACTAAATCTACCTGACGTATCCAAAACAGTTGTATTCTTGTGTTCGAAACAATATTTTGTATGTTTACCAGTGAATACGTGGCTTCACCTTATCAATCGTTGATAACCGCCTGAAAGCCTCGGTCGAAGTATTAACCTTTCAGTGTGCTACTAACAGTCATTGTGCAAAGGTGTTGAACTAGTTTTGTTAGTTTATTTTCGCTCTAGTGCTGTAAAAATGGCGCAGAACAATCTAGAAGTGGGCATGCGGTGCATAAAGTATATGCTTCTGTGTGTGACTGCCATTTTTGTGGTGAGTTTCGGTGGACAATTGCGCCGTATTTTATGTTTTCTTATCTACTTGTGATGTGGCGTATCGGTGCATTACTCACGAGTACCTACCTGTGTAGATTATGAAAACGTATATACCTAGACTTTTTTGTACTTTTATAATATTGTGTTAGTTATACATACAATTGATTGTCGCAGTGGACAGTGACCCGTCTCTCTGAGTCCGAGGCTGTGGGTTCGATTCCCACAACCGAAAAATGTTTTTGTGATGAACATGTTTGTGATCAGTTATCTTAGTACCCATAACACAAACTACGCTTGCTTTGGGGCTATATGGCGATGTATGTTTGTCGTAATATATTAATCTATTATTTATTTTATAACTAAACGCGCGACTGATGGGAATCGAACACGTAGGTGTCCTGGAGTTCTAATAACTTATCTATATATTTTTTTATTAACTTATCCTTTGAATCTTTTGGGGTTTTGAAGTCAACAAGGACCGATTTTACTGTCCGTCTGTCAGCAGGTTAACTCTGAGACATTTCGTACGAAAAACCTGTAATTTATTATGGGTATATATATATTTCTCCCGTTGTTCAGTGCAGAAGTATTTAGTTATCGATATTTATACAAACTTCTCCTATTGACATACACCGAAATATAGTATTATTTATCAAAAGGGAAGTTATTGTAAGAATCACTTAATATAATGTAATAATAAGCTCTCTGAGAACAACAGTAAAGTAAGGTCCCACGTTCGATACCCATTGAATCTTATTTACGTTTAATAATTCCCAGAGTGTCTAGCTAACGGGAAAATAGAGTTTATAAAACATAAGGCCCTTTTAGCGCTGCTATCTATTGTGATGCCGTAGTGGAGAGCTGTGGTCTTATTATTGGCAGGTCGTGGGTTTGATGCCCAGCAGGTGCAATTTATAAATCTTAGTTTATTATGTCTGGTCTGGTGGCTTTGGTCGTGGCTAGATAGTAGTTACCACCTTAAACGTTTTAGCGTTCCGCTACTAAGCCGTGTAGAAACCGATAAGGGTTAAATATATCTGCCATACCCCTAATAATAATAATTATTTATTTCAGAGGTTTCCATCCATAGATTGTTAGTATATTAGTAACAATTTATCTTTATCCACTGAGTTAGTATTGATTAATTTTAATAATAAAAAAAATGTATAAAAAAAAACTTACTCTACACTCTATTTTTATTTATTTATTTTATTTAAACTCTTTATTTGTACACCACTACACAGTTAGGAAAATAAAGGACAATAGAGAGAAACACAAAAACTGGAGTAGAAAACAAAAGGCGGCCTTATCGCTTAAAAGCGATCTCTGCCAGGCAACCTTAGGATTAGGAAACAACAAGAGCGAGAACAAATAGGTGGTGTAAAATTATTATAAACCTACATTCAAATAACTACATACGAATACATAAACAAAATATACACAAATAAACACATAAAATTATATATATATATATATATATATAATATAAAAATAATAAACTAATATATATTATGATAAGCTATATTAATGAATAGATGATATAAAAATAAAAACCAGTCGTCTTATTGCGCAAAATAATATGCAATTTAACTGTATTTTTAAACATATCAAGCGATTTTGCCTGTCGTATGTTCGTAGTCTACTCTACTACACTCGCCCTAAAGCCTAATTAATGCCCTAAAAGGTTGGCCCGATACAATTTTAGACTGAATCGTCAAATTTAAAAACGTGAGATTACAGTCAAGCTAACTAGTATCTAGTGGTATAAAAAAATAGTTTTGTTGTATTTCCATTGTCTTGAAGGTCGTCACGTGTTTCTAGTGACCTCTATTGTCGAGCGGGTAGCTAATAAGTGGATAGTTATTATAGTTATGTTAATTACATTATGATACCTTACCGTAGCTTCTAGATTTGAATAATAAGGTTCTACGTACTAGTGTGCGATAGAAGCGGTCATAGCCTAGTGGTGAGTTTGAAACCTAGCAGTCACCTCTAACTTTTCTAAGTTATGGGCGTTTTAAGCAAATATCGTGAAGAAACCTGCATAGCTGAGAGTTCTCCATTATTGTATCAAAAGCGTGCGATGTCCACCAATCCGCACTTGGCCAGCGTGGTGGCCTACCAGCCTTTTTTCGTTTTAGCTTTATTGCTACCTCCGGCCCTTGGGAAGGTCGGAGGATATGTGAGACTCCCCCCTCTAAATTAGGTATACCAAAACTAAAAACAACCACGGCATTATCCTCTTGTTAGCTTTGTTAGACTTCCGGGGAATCCGTTTTATACCTCCCGGACGCCTACCAACCACCCCAACCGATTGCTGGGTCTCCCGCGCTAACGAGGAGGGGATGAGAACATCTTAAACCCCCCTCAAACCGTAAAGAGGCTCGTGTAGTGACGGGTAGCTAGTGGCCTACCAGCAGTGGCGTGCACTGGGTTTCTTACCTGGGTATGCATACAGCAGGAAAATTGCATAAAATGGCAAAAATCCTCCTATACGAGCTATATATAAACTTTAGGGTAGGCAGTGCTTTTGTGCATGTATGAAGTGCACGCCACTGCCTACCAGCATACGGCGTAAAACCGTCTCATTGAGGAAGGAGACCCGTGCCCTGTAGTGGGCCGATATTGGGTTGAGATGATAACTATGATAATACAAGTGTCACTAAGAAGGATTTTGCGCTACGCTATGCGGTCCACTGAGTTAAAAGTGTCAAGTGTATGAGTCAATGGTAACAATTTTGTTGTACTCAAATCTCTAATCTAAATTGACACGTCTAAATGTTATGCGTTGATCGTGTCTTGCCCATCATATTCTTATCAGTATAGTTTTGACTACTGGATCTTCCTCAACAAATCTAACACACAAAGATATTTATGAATATTAATGTATTTTTTTTTACATTAAATTTGTAGATTTCCTTGGTATGTTTATTTATTTATTAAGAGCACTATTAGCACACACACAAAAATGAATATTACCACAGATTAGTGATTATAACTGGGACCGTTGGCGTCATGTGCTCTCCAAGGCACGGCTATGGAAAGGCTTAACCAAATCTTGGCCCGACTCCGGAAACAGAATGCAGGACCTTGTAACCCGTAGTTAAACATGCTAACTACTAGAGACACGAAAAGTTCGCGCCTAAAACCGCGGAGCGTAGCTAGTATTTATATATGTTTAAGATATCTAATCTTGATTCCCTGTGACATTATTTATAAGATTGTATACGATCCAATGTATTTTATTCCGAAACTTAACAGAAATCTTTATACTTGTTTTGTACTATCAATTGGAAATGATTAGATACGAATTTCCCTGTATATTTTTATTTATAAAGACAACTAGCAGTATCCCTCGACTTTATCCGCTTACGTATTTTTTTCCTATACAAACTACACTACACTTTTAGCAGTAGTAGATAGAGTTTTTCGTGACAGAGCTCGTCCGGGAAAGTACTGCCGGCATGCTTATTTCTGCTGCCAAACATAATTTGTGTGTTCCGGTCTGAAGTGTGTGGTAGCTGCTTTACTTACACGAGAAGGACATGCCGTGGTGGTTTTTATACCCATCCCACATAACCCCTGTCTTGCCCAAAAGAAAGTAAAATCAAATCAAATCAAATCAAATCGTTTATTTGCAGATTGGTATTACATTGTTGGTAGGTACACAAAACATAGGGACAAACAATCCGCCTTAGATGGCATGCAAAAAATATATATGATCGTACAATAATTATACAATAATAATACTATCTTAAATCAATCGATATTATTAAAATAAGAATAAAATTTAAGAGTGATATCAAAAGTACAAATATTATTATTCATGTCAAATTATAATCACTGTAAATGTCAAACCTATAATATTGTGTCTGTTAAGTAGAAGGAAGGAGAAGGCAGTAAAGCTTTCCCACCACGCTAAAAAAAGGCATATGAGGCTTAACACCAAAGCCTCAGGTTGATGGATACAGGGCAGCACTTAGAACGATGCGTTCCTTCCTGGGAATCGAACTCGGGACATCACACTTCAAACCGCAACGCTCACTGCTGCGCCAGCAGTTAACACCAATTTAACTTAAACACATTTTTCTAACCATGTAAGTAACCGTTACTGATAAAGTACTAGGAATGTATAACATAGGTATGTTATTACTCAAAGCTGTTAGCTGTTATCATAACATGTTCAATATCAAAACGGTAAAAAGAACTCATGTCTATGACGTCATGGATTAATGAATAAAGACATTTGTAATCTGTACTAGTCACTGTTTTAGAATCTACATTCGGAGGCCACAAATATATTTGTGTTTGTTGGCTACAAAAACGATAAAATAAAACCTACCCCAACGATTTATATTTTGAGTTCCTTATGCCCGTTTTCACTAACGACGAACACGGCAATGCCTAAGTAAGAAACACCTAACACAAGAAGATATCGAGGCCTTCCACCAACCGATTTTCACTAGGCAACATTACGCACCTAGAACCACCTTGTGGTATTTTGTGTTTGGATTATTATATTTTTCATTTTTCGTATGGATATAAATAAGGTTATTGAAAAAATAAAAAAAAAAATTAAGTGTAAATTTACGAGTTAAACCTAAACCTAAACGTAACGCACCGCTGAATCGTTATGTAATTTAAGATGGCCCCCTAACGTCATTAGACACTATGTAAGAATTTGTGCAACGTGTTTTTTTTCTACGCATCGCCTAAATCATCAGGCAACCGATTAAAGCGTTTCCTAGGTTTAGTAAAAAAGGAATTCTATCTGTATAACTTTAAAACTTAAAACAGATTATATTTGGATGATAAACGTTGGTTAATTTGCTGTACGGGGCGCGGCTGTTCTAATATAATATGATAGAATAACATTTTCATTATCATCTTTATCAACTCTTAACAGGACCACTAAAGGGCACGGATCTTCTCTCAGAATGGGAGTTCTCTCAGAGTGGGGTTTAGTCTTTAATCGTGCGGATTGGTATCCTTCACATGCCTTAGAGAACATTATGGAGATTTCTCAGGAATGCAGGTTTCCTCACGATGTTTTCTTTCACCGTTAAAGCAAGGGATATTTAATTGATTCAATGAAAAACGCACATAATTTCGAAACGACAAAGGATCGCGTTCCGTGGATCGAATTCTTTCACCCCAGAGGAGGACCAAAGTGAAAACCACACCTGACAAAAACCAAACCCCCCCATAATAGGGAGGTCCACCACCAGTTTGGAAGGCAGATCCTGTCGAGCCGGCAAAACGTCCACAATGTTTTTGCATATATATTTTACAGCTAAAAGCGACGCTAGTGAGCTAAAGGTTAAAAAATAATAATAAAAAGAAACCGACTCATATAAATGCTACACTAACTAAAAAGTATAAAAATATTATTTTCTACAACATTCTTAAGTCAGTGCCAAGTAAAATTAAAACCTTTACCCTGTAGCGAACTGAATTAGAAGTATCTATTGTTATGTTTTAATTAGCACATGGTTTATAAATGTTTAAAATTCGCTGAAGGTAGACCGTGCATTGATGCATGTATGGAGTGCGCTCAACTATCGTGCAACATTACACCGTACACGTGAGCTCGCCGAGGGCGAACAAAATCAATAACAAATGTAGCTACGAGTACGTATGGCGACAGTAACCACAGGCGCGTCTGTCCTTGCAACGCCGCCAATGTCGATGTTTACCCTCGCTTGCACTTATGTTAACAATGCAGAATATATACGAAAATAATTTAAATAGACACAAATTAAATATGTTATTTAGCTATTTAATATTAATACATACAAGTTATACCACAATGAGATTTATAAACAATAGCTTTTAGGACACCTGTTTAACAATGCTATTTAATACATACAATAAAAAGACGATGCGTTAGGCTCCGTGCTTCGAAGAGCACTTTTATTTCGCCTTTTCTGCCCAAAAGTCGAGCCAAGGCCATGTCGATTCGTTAAATGGTGCCAGCAGCGTCCCTAGCGAGTTTCTCTAACCCATTCCTTAACGCTTTGTCTATATGTCTAAAAACTGCGAAACGAGGCTGCGAGAAAATTTTAACTTAGAGACGCACTTATAGAATAGCTAATACCTATCTCATTAAAATAATCTTTTGTTCTGTTGGGTACCTACTATTACTTATAACGAGTTCTCTGCCTTGAAACTTTGCTGGGTAAATGATTTAATATCTGTTAAACAACCATACAATATAACACGTGGGGTTGGCTCGTGGGATCAAAATCAATAACTATACATATATCTACGGGTAAGTAGTAAATATGACGGTGGCATTAACATACTTTGTCCTCGTAACAGCCGCCAAGGTCGCGGTTCAACCTCGCTTATACTATTAGATTATAAAGTACACTGCCACACACAAATAGAAAATATACAGACTTTGTATGAGTTTATAAACAATTACACTTGTCATACTCAGGGTGAAAGCGGACTAAAACAGCCTTTTAGGCACTTGTATTATATATATACACTGTATTACACAAGTAATTTGTTTATGGACTTAAAATTAGCATCGTCAAAAATTCAAACAAAAATAACTGTAACAGATAGATAGAATTTTAGTACTAGAAAGCTTTTTGGAAAAATACTATCGCCATGCCGCTAAACAGCGTTGATGCAATGCTGTGTTCCGGTATGAAGGGCGTGGTTGCCGGTATAATTACAATCACATGAGGCTTAACACATGTATGCATGAGCATGGACGCGCTTCTTGCATGCCCTTACTGTGTATGCAAGGAGTGTCGCTTTGTTTATAGGCGATGGTTTCCACTTACAAAAAATAACCTATAGATAAAATTAAAGAGTCAATTTTATACACTCTGAAAGGGACTTATCCCAGCAATCAAAGTGATGTATATAATGTAAAACTCGATCATTTACTCTTGACTTAAATATGTCTAGGGAACTTACAATGGCTTGTTGTATGCACTTTATTTCATGCTCTTAATCATAAAATTAAGAATATACAAAATCTTCATTCAGCCATTATTGTATGCAGTGCATTGTATCCAAAATCAGTGAAACCCCCGTTTACGTCTCACTTTACACTAGCGGAATGTTGCTGGACTTTTTCTGGAAAATGAGAAAAAATTACTTTCCACTGCTAAACATTATGAAGTCACTAGCCGTTTGTTCGAGAAACAAATGTACAGTGGAGTGGTTTTTTCAATTTAGTTCAATATTAGTCGTGTACACGGGTTTTTGTATGCTCTTAAAGTGCTTGTTTATTATTTTGTGTAGAACATCATGTCGCCTGTAAAAAAACAAAACTTTTCTAATTCCAGTTAACATCAGCTCTGATAATCTCGGTGGGCACGACGATCTACGCCATATACCACGATGTGTCGTTCTTCCTGGACTCGCAGCTGTTCTCGCCGGCAACCTTCATCATCGTCATTGGCATCATCATGCTGTTTGTCTCCCTCTTCGGGTGCGTCGGAGCCTTGAAAGAGAGCACCTGCTTGGTCAATATTGTAAGTAGATTCCTGTGCTCCAGGAAACTTAATAAAATTCTTTGAAGAATACACTATAAACGGTGATGATTCTGAAATTTAAAGCAGTTTCTTTGGTAATTCTGTTGTTTAACATCATCGTCATAGTCATTATCATAGTCATCATTATCCCACTACCGGATTGTACTGGACAGGACACAGTTCTTCCAGCTTGAGAAGGGTTCAGGCCGCTGTCCTCCAGAATTGGTAGACTTCACATCAAAAACATTATGGAGAAATCTCAGACATGCAGGATTCCTCTCGATGTTTTCCTTCGCCGTTAAAGCAAGTGATATAAAATTGCTTAAAGCGCAAATAACTTCGAAAAATAAGAGTCGCATTTCGGGGATCAAATTGAGCATTTAATTGTTGGCTTCCACCTCGGAGCTATCTTCATTTAACAATATAATGCACCAGCATAAATTAATCAAGGGACCCCAAAGTCCTACCCACTAAGCACTGTTCTGTTCTTTCCAATTCCAGTTGTGTTGGTCAAACCTCTCGAAGCAGAGTTGGCACCATTGTCACATGTTAGTGTACTTAACGAATTTAACTTCACCTCGGTAATCAAACCTATAGGAGCCATGGATATCTATTATAGACAGCTCCATAGTAGAACATGCTAACGAAAAGTTTAAAGAAGCTGTTACACAGCTCTAATCCATTACTCATCATCAAAAACTGTTCATGCCAGGTAAAGTCAAGGGATAGATTAAATTAAGGGATATTTAATTTTTTCCACGCATGACCAGTCATGTGCAACTTAGTAGTTTATTCGAGCTAGGTGTCTCAACATTGTGAAATATTTATCAAAATTTTGTGTTGGTTCGTATTATCAGGAATTATATTTTCCGGAAATAGAATTATTTGATTACTCACTTACGAGTACCTCTGCTAATATTTTGTTTTCTTTACTTTTGTGAAGCCAGTATCTTTTAAAAGATCTTGTATCGTTAAATTCTAGAAGTTGGAATTCAAAGATACAACATTTCAGGACCGGCGCAATTTATACTATCAGTTCTAATGTTGAATGATCAAAATAATTATATTAATTTTACCAGCAAGAAAAAATCTAAGTGTGGACAAGCATATATTTAATTAATATTTATTTTTTTAATACGCAGTTCGCAGTGATTCTAAGCTTGGTACTGGTGCTGGAGATCTCGGCTGCCATTGCCGCTTATGTGCTGCGCGCACAGGTCGCTGATATGCTGGACCAAAACCTGCGAGAAACCCTGCCCTTCTACTACAGCAACCCTGAAGTTGAAGACGGCTTTGACTTCATTCAGTCTAGGGTATGTACCATCATTATGTTATACCCAAGAATTTGGAGTATATTTGTTACCAACTCAGTCACAGATGTTCTGCACCAGAAACTGCAATGCAAATGACCCTGCCCTTCCCCCCCCCCATCAGCTTTTCTGCTACCCCAATCCTGAAGTTTAAGACGCTTTTGATTTTAATATTGTATTGTAGCGTCACCAGTCCAAACAGTCTAGCATAACTACTCAACGTGGTTCATGCATAACGGCGCAATACAATATGCTCTAGTTCCTGGTAGCCTTACGATTTCCGTCTATGGTACCGAGCATACCTCTCGACCTATATTCAGCAGTCGATATGTTAACTCCTTTATATTAAAACTATAACAGAGAGGTATGCATAATTTTCATCATTACCAACCCTTAAATGCCCACTAGAGGGCACGGGCATCCTCTCAGAATGAGGAGGATTTCACCAAGCTGGCTAAACAAGGATTTGTAGGCTTCACACACCTTGAAAACATTATGGAGAACTCTTAGGCATGCCGGTTTCCTCACGATGTTTTCCTTCAAGCAAGCTTCCTTTTGTTTAAGCAAGTGATATTTTATTGCTAAAATTAAAAACGCACATAGCTCCAAAAAGTCCTATGTGCGCGCTGGAACTCGAACTCGTTCCCCAAAAGGGAAGCCGAAGCCTTGCCTACTAGGCTATCACCGCTTATACGGATATTACTTTTCTAGATTACGGTAAGGCAAGGGGTCTGATTATAATTATGCTGATTTAATAAAAACAATTGGTCATTTCTAAAACTGCACAACAATCGATCTCAAAGCCCTTACGTTTCATGGCAAAATTAAATAAATAATACTACGACAATACACACATCGCCATCTAGCCTTAATGTTAGCGAAGCTCGAGTTATGGGTACTAAGATGACTGATGAGCATTTATATGAATACATAAATACATACATAAATACTTATAATATACAGATAAATTCAAAAAAATCAATATTCATTTGTTTACAGTAGGCCTAATATAAGCACTTTTGAAACGTCAACTCTGTCTGTTTGTAGTGATTCAACCACCGGCTCGGAAGGCAGATTCTACCGAGAAGAATCCGGAGAAAACTCAGCAGTTGCTCTTTTCCAGACACTGAAAAACATTCATGTTCACCACACTAACATGTTCCAGTTGTGGGAATCGAACCCGCGGCCATGGACTCAGAAAGCAGAGTCACTGCCCACTGCTCAGTCAACCGTAACAAATTATTTATAAAATTATTTATAAAAATTCCAGCTCAACTGTTGCGGCGTTGACAGTTACCTGGACTGGGCAGATGTGCCATCCAACGGACACTCTGGCATCGTTGTATCAAACATGACGGTCCCATACTCTTGCTGCGCTCAAACCAACTACGAAATCGTTGGAGAAACCGAGATCCAGGAGTGTCTTAAGCTGTACGCTAGCGGATGTCTTCCGAGAATCACATACCTGATCTACCAGAGCGCGGGACTTCTTGGTGCTGGCGCTTTGACGATCGCATTCATCCAGGTAGGCTTCGTTTTTTTATTCCATGATTTTGATGATTCAGTTTAAGATGGTAACGGGCTAAACTGGTAGGGCAGGTATGTTAGTTATATTGCAACTATGTTTTCTGCCACGTATAATTTGAGTACCTTCAAGGCTTTTTCTAGGGAAGCGTGCTTCAACCTGGACCTCATCATTGCTTTCTAACTGGCATATTTGTCGTTAAGCGCTGACCTATCGTTAATAAAAAAAAAAACACAGCATGCAAGACTCAATGCACGAAGTTTTGATAGATATGAAGATTTCGTTTTCTGATTAAATTATATTTGATGATATCATGTTTATTTATTGATATTAAAGCTAACCCTTACGTAACAAGAAATCTATCATTGTCTAGTCAAGTTTTTTATTGCAAAAACTCCTTTTCTAACTGTAGGCTCTTACAGTATTTTTGTACGAATTTGTTTTCTTCTTTTTGTGTGTCTCCACTATAAGAGGTTGGCCGTCAGCTCGGAAAACTTTCCGCAGTCTTGCGCCAAGCGTAATATTTTTTACGCTAGTTGTATCGATGTTTGTTTATTAAAGGATAAATGAATTAATGAATAAACTTTTATTGTACACCAAAGAAAAAACTAGTTGCAGAGATATAAACATAGAGCAAGAGAGTACAATTTGGTTGCCTCATCGCTACATAGCGCGTTCTTGCAGGCAACCCAAGGCTCATAAGGTGCACAACCAGCATGGCGGGATGTTGCACAACAAGAACTTTTTTTTTCCTCCAACGTGTAGTTTGCCTAAGCTTATTGCTTATTTCTACTTTGCTCATAATTATGAGTTTTGTAATTGGTATTGCTCATGTCTCATGTCTCATGTAATGGTGTTTGTGTTTTCAGATTATCGGCATAGTATTCTCATTCTCGCTGGCCAGTGCCATTCGCAAGGCGAAGTCTGAGCGCGAGCGCAGGCGATGGGAGATCCAGGAGCGCATGATCAACGCCTACACCTCTCTCAACCCTGAGAAAGAGCAGAAGCCCGTTGTCTACGTGCCCTTCCAGGGACAAGCGACTGCTTAAGGATATGCCACAGATGGACATAGTTATGCGAAAACGTTCTGATCCATAACCTCTTCAACTAGCCATCGAGATGGCTAAATATGAAAATTAAATTACGTACCTTTCGTACGCCTTTTGACTAACTCCCATCGCTTAAAGCAGTACTATTTCAAAATGTTATTCACATTTTTCTTGACGACGCATAGGATTAGAATTCTAAAACAAAACGACTACAATATTAAAATAACACTGCTTTATTCTACGGTAGTAAGACCCCTGTACGTTTTAAATCTGAAATAAAGTGATTGACATAATATGATAGAAGTTCCGAACTCACATGTAGCAAGTTTATGAATGTAATGTGGCTTAGTTATTTTGTGCGCTTATATTGGTCGTGTTTAAACACACCCCAATCAACATAGGTTGCATGAATATAATAAAAAAATATCTTTATCCATAGTAATTATTTTCTGTATCTTTTACGAAACATTTTTGATTTTCGTAGTAAATTAAATTGACATAAAAGTCGACTTGAGTTGTGAATAAAGAAATTGTTTCAGTATTTTAATGTAAAAATTAAAGATAGATAGTTAACTATATACGAATACCAAATGGTAATTTTATTTGTTAATGGTGAAATCTGTCGAAATATCGTACTTATTTTATATTTTTATTTTTAATTCAATATTATATTGTAAGCTAAATACATAGCTATGAACAGTACTGTAAGACCAATTCTATTGTCAAGTTAGGGGCAACACTAGGTTGATTGAATAATTTTGTATTAGACATATAGTTTGTTGTAATGTTTAAACTTTAAAAGTATGGTGTTAAAACGTATTAACTATATTATTAAATAAATAATAATAAACTATTTTTATTTACTGGTTAGTTTTATTCCTATTATTGTATTGCTGTATTTCCTTTTATCCATCTTTCGCATTCATTTGTCCACCCGTCCTAGCCCCTCAGTCATCATCACACAATAAATTTTTTTTATTAATGTACGGCTCACAATTAAATTCAAGTTCAAATTCAAAATTTCTTTATTCATGTAGGCCTATCACAGGCACTTATTAAGCGTTCACACAATATGTTTACATAATTGTAAGGGGATGGTGATAACTTCGTTCGCCAACTGAAACCTAAAGCTACAAGGGTTCCAAACGCGCCCTGGTCTAAGAAGAGCCCACAACAAACTTAGCCGGGTAATTTGTTTTTTGTTATCACCATCTCACAGTTTATTTATATTAAGGTATGAAGCTAGAGCAAATGGGGGGGGGGGGGGGGGCGAGTTCGAATCCCAGCACGCTTCTGTAACTTTTCTAAGTTATATGCGTTTTGAGTAATTAAAATATCACTGGCAAAGGAAAACATCGTAATGACTACGGCCTTGACCGCTTCTCATTGTGGGAGGACACCCGTGCCTTGTAGTGGGCCGGTAACGGGTTGATATGATGATGATGAGCACAAAACTCATCCGCTTTTATAATTCATATATAATTCAATGCATTTTTTGCGCTGGTAACCCTTAAAAAAGGCTTGAATTAAAAAAGTATACCTTTTATTTAATTTCCGACTGCAGGGCACTTAGACGAATTAAACAAACAATATAAATATCGTTCTGTCATCAAATAGAATTTCTTCTATCGACACATTTTGTAAGTGAACTCTTGAATCGAGAGAACTAGTTTACGCTTTTATAACAATAAAAACTAAGTACTTTGTTGTAGCACTTTTAAGCTTATTGCTCATAATGATCACCATTGAAGCCAACGATGTAAAGCGTTTTTATTCCTCAACAAGAAACCTTTGTCTAGCAGCCTTCTTTTTATACAATTTGAAGAGAAGCATCAAATGTATTCGCTTCATTTTATTAGATGATTGAAAGTCACGTTTAGCCTAATGGGAATAGATTTTTTTGATTGTAACCAGAATGCTTCAAAAGTACTGGACCGATTTTAACCATGTCTTCGCTAAAAGAAGGCTAAACTATCAAATCAAATCAAATCAAATCAAATCCTTTTATTTGCATAAAACATTGTAGGTATACATGTTTAGTCATAATATATGACATGCAAATCTTAATTTAAACAAATTCATTTATGTAATAATTAATAAAACATCAAAATAAATAAAATCAAAATAATCGGCTGAATATAATAAAATTTCATTAATTTTACTGTATGGAGCAATAAACTTGGGATGTCAAGTAAAAAATAACTAAACTAATAATTATATTTTATTTTATCAAGAAGTAACATAAGCTATAATTTAGATTAAGCTACTGTTTTATGAAGATAAGATGATGAAGATAATTGCAATAATTTAACACAAAGTTTACTTTAGGCACATTTTATGTCAGAGAAAAAATATGTAACGTGGAGAGAAAAGGAAAAAGCGCTTTACAGAGCTAGAGGGTATAATATGATTTTTTTTAATTCGAGGTTAAGTATGTAAGAAGATTTATTTAATTCTAACACCTAAATGGTGCTGTTCACGCGTTTTTTAAGTATGTGTGATCCCAAGCGCTAAAGAAGTTTCACTTGAGAAACCTTAAATACGCATAAGTATGCTGAAAGCCAATAAAGTTCCCCTTGCGATGATCCATTGACTGGCAATCGTATTATTTATTTAGCTTGCAAAATATGTGCATTAATTAAGGCATATGAGGCTTGACATTACGCCTCAAATTGATAGACACAGGCGGGCTACAAATGTGCTGTCATTTTTATAAACCTTGGCTGACACACCATGGTGGGTGCAGTGGCATAGAAGTATGGAGGGTAGAGGTAAGGAGGATCATCTGTGTATATGAAAAAGTGTCCGTCAAAATGTATTAAATTAGGATGGCGCCACATTTGCATCAAGGTAACTCTTAAAAGAAGCGCCAAATATTGTTAGAGTAGGCTTGAAAAATAAACAAGGAAGTAAGGTTATATTTACCACAATATTTTGTACAACGTAAGTTGTTGAAATTCTCAATTATTAACTACTTTAGTCGATAAAGACATTAAATTTTTTAACTCGGCATACTTCAATTCATCTACGATTGCTACATTCATACCATACCCTGTGCATCCACCAGCGCCATTGTGGAGGATTTTTGAACTGTTATTTAGCGCATACAACTGGACACTTTTTCAACTTTTCTCCCATATAAGATGACTCTCCTTACCTCTACCCTCCATACATAGAAGGTATGCACAGGATATGCAGATTATATAAAATAAAGAATAACGATCGATCAAGTACGAGTTATAAAAACTTAAGGGTAGGCTTTTTATAACTCTTACAAAGTCTATCCTTAAGTTTTTTATACTCGTACGGGAGATTTTTTTCATTCTTTATGATCTGCCCGCTTAGTGCATACCCTGTGCATACCCTGTATGCACACCACTGGGTAGGTGTGTCTTGATTTAATTAGTAAATAGTTTTGAACAAATAATTAAAATATTTGAATAATATTTGATTTACGTACAGATAATGTTCATGACATTGTGCCGGTGAGTATTTTCATATAAATACGGGTTCATTTTCCATACACTTCAGTCTTGTATGGACTCCAACGATCCAAATATACCTCACGGTGTCTTAGTCGTTGTCACATGGCAATATGAATTAAATAAAACATGTGAAGTCACAAAGTAATGAAATGACAAAATATAGTATTTTTCTACCAAAGCTAATCCTCATTTTATTTACTCAGGTAAATAATGTTTGTTTAATAATAGATGGAGATAACATGGCGTGCAGGCATGGTCGTCGACGATTATTGTTTTCCGTTCTTCATACAAATGAATGCTTCCAACGTAGGTAGGTATAACGTTGGCCGCATATTCGCGATTTACTTCTAATTCTCAGAAAAAACATTGGCAGCATTTATAGATCATAAAAAAAAGAACTATTCCCTCCAACTTTGAGTTTTGTAATACGAAAAACCAAAACTATATGAGAACTAAATTTATGTAAATATCTTTAAATAGTTTTTTTTAATCTTTAATTATCCTTTCAAAGTTCACCAAAATAAAAACTTAGTAGTTATGTTCGCCTATATACTTATGCACCCTTTGATAGTACATAGTTATTTATTCGGTTACACGTTGTACATATTCTGTTCGTTGTAAAATCACCAAATTAGAGCATCATCAGGGTATTTTGACTTATAATCTTAAACCTGTACACCTAATCGACATCATACCAGAACGCCTATTCACATGACGGCACGTCTATGTTAATCTCGCACAATATGAATGAATGAATGAATGAATGATTATACTTTTATTGAACATCACAAAAAGTTCATAGAACAAAAAGAAAAGTATAACAAAACAACGTATACAATTTGGCGGCCTTATCGCTACATAGCGATTTCTTCCAGGCAACCAATGGCGAAGATGAAAAACAGATACAGAAAAATGACAAACAATACACAATATGTGTAAAAATAAAGTGGAGTAATAGAATGTCGATAGATGGTCAAAGCCTCCCGACCAGAAAATATAAATTCCGAAATTATCCCCGCATCGGATCAGCGACCTCCCACGGTCGGATCAGAATGCAACAACCAGTGTCGCGTTTTTGTAGCCAATGTTCGGGCAGCCTTACACCTACATAGATAATGAGGTTTTATTATCCATCTATTTTCGTTCAGTGACGTGCAGATACCATTGATGTATGTACGTAACAGACAGTTTTAAAACGTGCGTTCGATTGAAAACAACTTCCTTATAATCATTTATCCTTGATATAGTTAATAAAATATTCTCTTACTTTCGTATTGAGACCTAGAGGTATCGTGAAAGAACTTAGACTGTGATATAAATGTAACAACTGGATTGTACGCGAATAAGTTGCTCTATAGTCTGCGCTGTTCGCCTGCGTTCGTTACGAATTTTTTTACAAATCCTGGGATAAAAGGTAGCTTTTAGCCCGCCTGATCGAGCGCGTGAAAGGCCAAGCGAACTAACTAACAAAATTTCAACTAGCATTTATAATATAAGTAAGACTTACTATCGACTTGGCATCCCAAGGAAACCATAACTGTGGTATAAATGTAAAATTCGCATTGCATCCTTAGTGGACCAATAAGTTGCAGTGAACGATATTTCTTGGCGGAAAATGCAGGCTTATTATACTTCTCGCCCTCAGTGTGTACGCATTTAGTTAGAAACTATAGGAAGTTGCCATAAAATTCCGACAGAATTTATGAGGTAACTAAGTTTTTCTGCACAAATTCCGAGAGAAAAATTTGTTTTCTCGGGATGAAAAGTAGCGTATGTATTGAAGCAGGCGTTAGGTGGAATTCCATGATATATTATGAAAATTAAGCTTAATTTGCTATTATACTCCGCGAAAAGCAGGAGAATCTATATGGTAGATATTAAGCTTAATTTTCATAAGTGGCTTATGTTACTCTCCGTTCATTCAACTAATTCTATTCCAAAAACCAAGATGATTAGACATATTTGCCTTGTTTAGGTTAGGTTGTGAAGGAAGGACTAACACACAAACAAATACAGAGTGTATTTGTTTGTATATAGACCAACCTGACCTGTTGTCAATAAGTGATGTGACGCAGAGCGGGTGGGTCTAGAAGAGTGGAACTCTTGAAACTCAGGTCCTGGTCGATAAAATACTGCTCGAGCTATGAAACGCAGTGTTGACGACTGCAGTCTTTTAAGTGGGTTGCTCTAAATTGGATGCCCGGGGCAATTTGTAAATAGAACAGAATAGAATAGAAACACATTATTTGCAACAAAACACAATAGGAAAAACACAAGGAAATCAGTAATAGTACTTAGTGCAACGGTGCAAAGGCGAAAGGAGAGGTGAAATATATAAAAACGCTTGGTAAAAAACCTTTTACAAAATATTGCTTCTATGAAGTCGGTTAAAAAAGTATTTTACCGTGCGATCAGCTTTATAACCATTAGCTGTATATGCTAATCTTCGTAGGTAGGTACGCCAATCGTTATCTGTCAAAAAAGTTATCAGCGATATATTTTTGTCTATGTAGAGTATAACTACTGAAGTCAGTTTTCGAGGCAAATTCGTTGTTTTAACACGCTCTGCATGACAGTGCTGGATACAAAATGAAGTTTAATAAAACTGAGACGGAGTACAACATGAAATCTATAAGATTTCTGCTGTTGACTATCACAACAATGTTTATCGTAAGTACCAGATACTATTATTATAATTCTTATTAATATTCAAATTATTGTATTGCAGTTCGTGCATGCATTTAACTACATCATTGGTATAGTGGTTAGCATGTTTATCTATATTAGGTCCTGGGTTCGAATCCCTGGTATTGGGCTTCTGTAAAAGAGTTCTCAGTATCTGCCCGGAGTTTGAAAATTCAAGTCCTCAACCCCCGTGCGTCGGGGAGCGTATTAGGGCATCAGTCCCGGTTATTATTAAAAACTTGTAATAAGTCGTTAAAGCCTACCAACTCATATTGGAGCAACGAGGTAGGTCTACGCTCTAAAACCCTCTCTCCTATGAGGCATTTATAAAAAAGGACTTTCTACCCGTAAGATTAGTTAGGATGTTAACATTATAAGGGTGTATATTAGGGGTAATCTAGTAATACTCTTAATTACTAACAGGCCGTGATGGTCGCACTCAAGGTTTACAGTAAGATTAAAATGAACTGCGCATGAAATGCATTTTGTGACGTCCATTCTGACACCTCTTAATTTTAAGAATGTAAACAGTCCTTGCAAAGTTTGAAGTAAATAGTTAATTATAGTAAGTAACTAAGTAGGTATCCATATAGAAAAGAGTAGGGTCCTTTTAACACCTTTCCAAATCTGTTTGCGCTGGAGTGAATGATCGGAACTGTGATTAATACCACCACCAAAAACGCTCGCAATCCCCATAAGACTTTTCATTATGCACTGAATTTATTATTTTATAACATATTAATTTTTGTTGTTCTCTTTTATTGTGCATTACAAAACAATGAAAAGACATTTAGCAACATTAACTGGGTCGACGTTGTAAAGACAAAAGTTACAGTTTATTTGTCTCATATTATATTTTTAACATTTACTTATCTAGTCATTGTTTACGTTGCGTCTTATCTATAACACTCTATAGGACATACTTATTCACTTATAGATAAACAGGACTATCTAGGCATTGTGGTTGGGTATTATGAATGTTAGCAGTACCGGAATTACAAATGGTTTCAGTGCCTACACAGGATTCTCTTTTAAATTTAAACATTACGTTGAAATTTCGTGTAATATGATAGAAAAATAGGGTAGGACCAAGTGTACTTCCTTGGGGAATCCCGTGTGTTATAATGTTGCTTTTACTGCTGACACCTGCAACCCTCACAATTTGACTTCGATCGTGTAGGTATGATAATTATGTAATCTATATTCATTGCAATGGAATCATTGAAACGGAATTGTAACTGAATAATTAAATAAATAAAAAAAAGGATTCTGTACCCAATAGAAAAAAAAAGTTTCTAAAACACTGTTTAGCTTTTGTAAAGAATAACTGGAATATAAGTGGAATGTCCCAAATTATAGTTTCTGATTCTTCGGCGGTCTGGTTCGTGGGCGCCAGCGCTCGTGTTTCTTTGCATCACTTCATTGCACAGAAAAAAAAATAGAAGAAACATTATATTGCACGCAAAACATAACGGAAAAGAGACAAGAGTAAGAAGTTTACAGTAAAGGAAATTGTAGGAATGCAAAGGCGGCCTTGCTGCAAAAAATCCTGATCGTATATTTTCGAGGGAAATTTTTTTTAAGTGAAAACTTCTTTAGCGGCGTTGAGCACTTTTCTGTAATGGGTATAAAATCTTAAACTCGCGTCAGGACACGTGACCTGATCGAAAAAGCGTAAGACGGATTTGTCAAAACTACTATTGATGCGGTCTTTATTAGACATTTAAATAGGTTCGAATCAAAACTGTTCGTTTCTTAACTTCAGCTACCATAAACCTATCGTATCAGTTTTAGAGATTGGCGATGATAGTTCTGGTAATGATGATGGTGAAAAAGTCGTTGAAATTATGGATGAAAGTTGATTTTTCGGAGAGATAAACTTTTTAATGTAAAATAATTGTAATAGTTTTAAAGTGTTAAATTTTTAATGTAATATAAATTGTCATGTTTGTGTACGATAGCGCAATAAATGAATATTGTATTCTACCACATAAATGATAGTACTTTTATACTGATAAAGCAATTGGTGCAAAATTATTCCCTAACCATTCCAAAATATCAAACATGCTCAACGTTAATTAATAATCAAGTTTTCACTTCTGCCGGCACTCCCGGAGTGCAACCCGTCTTTTTTTTTATTTGTATAACACTACGCAGAATATACTTTTGCAATTCCGTGCAATGACGGGAAGAAAAAAAATGGACATTTGATAATCTCATTTTCGAGGAAAGCAAGTCGTTTAAAAAGAAGCTTAATTTTTTTTTATTTCTCTGCAATCCAGCTCTTGATGCAATTTCATCTGATAAGTTTTGATACAGTCTTAAGATGATAGCAGGGCTAACCTGTTAAGGGCTTGGTACATTGAACCCTTAGTCGGTTTCCATACCATGGTTTTTCGAACTTCCCATACTTTTATATTTCCTATGTCCAGCAGTGGACGTCTATTGTTTGACATGATGCTGATTTTGAGAGAATATACCATCTGTTTCAGATAATCGCTGGACTCATGATCGTACTGGGATTCTCGGTGTACTCCCATTACCACACGTTCTCGTTCTTCTACGAGAGCGCCAATAGCGGGAGGTTGTTCACGCCCTCATTGCTATGTATTCTTTTGGGCATGTTCCTGCTGATCGTCACTCTGTTTGGATTTTTCGGTAGCATAAAACAGAGCACTTGCATGGTGAATTTGGTACGTATATGTACCACGTAGTACCAAGTAGTTTCGGAGCCTATTGGGTACACTGTATAATATTAAATCATACTGAGATGTTTTTACGGATTTTTTTATTACTTTCATATTAGTAATTTCTTTTTGGATCAAATTCTGAAGGCGATTGATTATAAAGGCGAAAGTTTGTATGTTTGTTTAGGCTGAAATTAGTTACAGGGATAGATTGTTGTTTGGAATACGACAAAGGCTACTTTTATCCCGGGAAATAAGAGAGTTGCCGCGAGAATAAAACAGCCTACGGCCTAAACCCATTCTGAAAAGAGACCCGTGCCCTGTAGTGTCCCGGTAGAGGGTTTATAATGAGGATAACGTGTTAAAAATGAATTAATCTCTGCAATCTTAAGCAAGGGTTGCTTTTTTGTCATAAGTTCAATACTTTGAAATACATAAATGTACCTACAAAGATTCTTCTTGAAAATTTAAGAGACCAATTATAATTTATTTTTTAAACTCCTCTTATTATAAGCAGGAGGTTTCAAAATATTGTTGCATAAAACGTACGGGCTTTTTATTTCAGTATGCACTCATTTTGGGTATTATGCTTATACTGAAGTTGGTGGTGATAATACTGGCGTTCACACTCGACACTGGGGCAATAAGGGCCATTTTGTACATACCGGTATCTCAATATGCATCAGACCCAGAAATCGAAATGGAAATCGACCGCCTTCAAGTGTCTGTAAGTCCAAATATATTTATTTTAATTATACAAAAATTACCTATATATTTTTTTAAATCTAGGTTTTTAATAGCTAACGGGTCTTGAAGAAGAAACTGAGTTACAGATGAATATCGACGGATTGGAGTTAAAGTCAGTGGGCTAAACACTTAGCAGTACCAGCAATCAAAACCGTTGATTGGGTCGACTCATCAAAATCAAAAGCCAAAACACTCGACTGCTGGACTAAAGGCCTCTCAGCGGAAGGGCTGTCCCATAATAACCACGCTGGGCAGACGGGTTTGTGATCGCAGTAGATGGTAGTATTGGCATACAGAACGCTGCTGACCCTTCTCCGTTTTACCTTAGTCGCCTCGTACGACATCCGCGGTAATAGGAGGGGTGGTGACAACTGTATATATGTAGTGCCGTCGCCACACGCAGGCTACGTCCAACAGTGGAAAAAGGCTTATTTTTAATCTACCCTGCGTATAAAATTACTCAAACCAGCATTTACTTGTAACCTAACAGACAATTTTTTTTTTCAAGTGTACTTTTCTAGTAAATGCTCTGGACGACGAATGCTTGTGTACGAATTAAACCGATTGGGTAAATGTTACACCATCCACTTTAGTAATATATTGCATTTAAAATAAAATAAATGAATGTTTAGAGATTCAGAAATATATTTCTTTTAACTTTTCCTTTTTTAGCTCAATTGCTGCGGTAGCGATTCGCTTTTTGACTACGAGGGTATGGAGTTTACGGGCAACCATTCCACTACAGTGGTCTCCACAACCATCAATGGCAACAGCGTGATGATCGTTGTACCAGAAACTTGCTGTATCACACCGGGCGTAGACATATGCGTTAGGATGAGAGAACGCAGCTGTAAGACCGCATTGGTGAACCTGTTCTCACAGAACGCTAGCGTGATTGGCGTTTTGGGGATTTCTGTTATGTTCATACAGGTAATATTTAGGTTATTTGGGATTTCAGGGTTGGTTGGGTTACAACAAATAAATATTGTCATCGAAACGAACAAAAAGCTTATATTAACAATCGAATTACCAGAAACGGACATAAATTAGTGGTTTCTGGGGTTTGTGGGGTTGAGTATACGCTTTAACAACATATTTCCTAAGGTAATTCTTGACCTACCAATACATACATTTAAAAAAAATGTGTAAAAAAACATCTTATACAGCGAGGTTACTATACTTCCTTAATTACAAGGTAGATTGGAAGCAGCCAGTCTTGCTTGATTGTAAAGGTTGATGTTGGAAAAGAGCAACTAGCCGGCTCTTCTCGGTATAATCTGCTTTCCGAACCGGTGGTAGACTCACTACAAACCTACATACTTGACGTTTCAAAAGTGCTTATAAAGTAGGCCTACTTGAAATAAATGAATGTGAATTTGAAAAATCAAAATATGTCTCTTTATAAAGCATTTGGTAGCATATTGTTGAGCCAGGCCGGCCAGGCTAGGTCCAGAGCTTGAGCACCAATTTCCGAAAAACCTTTTGTAGGTCCGCGTCACTAAGGTGGATTAAGTAAAGTCGACGTCAGTAATAAGAGTCTAGTAAATGTAAAGTAATAAATAAACTATTTCAAGTGTTTGTGTTGAGTTTTTTTTTATCAACACTAAGAGCCAGAGTCTAACAGATCGAAGGCAAAATCTAATTGAATTAATTGGTTTTATTTACAGTTGCTGGGAATTATTTTTGCGTTATTGCTAGCAAGGTGCATCCGCAAAGTGAAGAGCGAACGGGGTTTAATGTCTTGGAGGATCAAGGAGCAGACGATATTGGCACGCCAAAGTGAAGAGACGAAGAAGCAAGATGCAACCACGGATGATCGTGTCTACATACCACCCCATGAATCTAGCACAGCTTAAAAATAAACCGTCGCTTTATCCATCGAGCCATCACATATTTATAATCCATTATTTTATTTATTTACTGTAAATTACTGATTAAGAGTTTGTGCTCGGAATGCTTTATCATTTACCACTCTAAAATACAATTAAAATAAGTGCATACTGAGAAACATCCAAGTATAGATCAAACGCCATAGTTTTAGCTTGAAAATGCAATGATCCCTCCTAGATGGCGCTTTTTGTATCAGCGATCAGTCGAGGATTCTGGCCGGATTTGGGAAGCACTGGTTGTGATTATTATTCTAATGTACTTCGCCAGTTCTGCAAATTATATAAGTACATTTTCTGCAAATATACTTATAGTAATATATATTGGTAGGTACTTCTCAAAAAGTTTAATCAAAAGTTTATAATTAATGTATAGGAAACTAACTTTCTTTTTATTTCATTCTTCAATTATTCATATGAATGTATTTTAAAAATATATGTAATACATTTTACCCTTATTTTCTTATGTTTCTCGTTTTTTACCCATTGGCCGTTCCCTAATAAAAGTTAACGTGTACACAATAGATACGGTAGCCGAGCTGTGAGGGCTTCGGCTCCACTTCCAGGATCCGATCGTCGGGGAACTTTTCAATAGAGTCCGATCGGCACCTAGATCTAGCACCGGAGAACGGATAAACGTTCTCCGAGCTCATGGTGCTTGAATTGGAACCCCGCATTGGTAATTGCAGCTATGGTCGACTCCCAATGAAGTGGACAGACAACTTCAAGGGCGTCGCAGGAAGCCGCTGGACACAATCGGCACATAACCATGGAATTTGGAACCTACAAAAGAACTACGGGTTATGAGTATACAGTTTGTAGTCAATATCATGTCGTTAAGTCAAATGTCAATGTCATTACTTATGTCATCACTTGTCTCCCGGCTAGCGTCGCTTACATGGAATATCATGGTATTATTTTATTAAAGTCCTAATTTGAATTCGGCCTCTGTTTATTATTAAATCATCACCTTTACACCTGCTCAGGGAAATAATATACTACATACAGTTGACGTCTATCCGTTGATATAGTGATGATCACCTGGTGATTAGCTTGGTTGTGACAAAACACTGCATCAATATTACACTCACAATTACGATTTCAAACAAAAACATACGCAAACTATCTAAGAAAACGTAAAACTAAATTTGTACTATCTAAAACTAGAACAAATTATGGAAAGAAAAGCATACTGTGTGAGGGAGTGCTGTTGTACAATAATTTACCTGAGAGAATCATTAACACTAAAAGTTTACCAATGTTTAAAAAACTTGTTATTGAACATGTACAAAATACCGTTCAGTTAAGTTAATGTGACCTCTTTGAAACGATTTGTATTATCGCTCGCTAACTTTTTCTTTAACCACCCGCAAAAAAATTTTACTTTTAAATAATATGGTACATTTGTAAAGCACTTTGAGATTTTGTATCTACTAATTTAAAAATATTATTGTATTCTCGATGTAAGTGAACTATTGTGTTCTTTTTTGAGAAAATAAATGTCTTTAAGCGGAATATTCTGGCGTTACACCAAGTTTATTATTTAAGAACCTACAAATATATCGCTAGCTAGCTCCTCATGATAGCTGAGGGTAGGTAGATAATTTTGTTTGCTAATGTCAAAGCTGTGATGGCTTGCTAAGTAGTTAATACCCGTGAATCCTTATCTAGGGATCGATAAATCCCGAAAGATTAGAACATACCTGTACTTACTGGGTTTCGCTTAACTTCTGTGCTTAAAATATATGAGGGTGAAATTGAACTTTAGCATTTGTCCGTTTACGGGTGTCTAATAGAGAAACCCCGAAATAAATATCATACTATGTACCTAATTTGTGACTCACACTGAAAACTAAATTAAAAGGAATTAAAATTAAGAATATTTTGGGGATCTCGTGCAGGGCTTTGATGGCTAGGAGTTTGAGGGCTCGATGGTGTCGAACGAGGAGACTAAGGGAATCTATCTTCTATATATATAAAAGAGAAAGTGTGTGGGTATGTTCCGTATAGGCTCCGAAACGGCTGGTCCGATTTCAATGATTCTTTCAGGGAATCTCCGGATTGACCTGGCGAGTACTCCTGTAAAGTTTGGTGACGATCGGAGCACTCATTTTTTTGAACTGTTAAACTGTCAAATACAGCTTTTATTTAATATGATGATATTCTATTGTTGGGTGTACATGGGTGTAGATAATGATCTTCACCCGCACGAGAAGAGAATAGAAGAGAATGAATACGGAGAGAAATAAATGATTTAATATATTATGAGACTTATATTAAAAATTTAATGATGTAAGTTTATTGTTTAAATAAAACAAAGCAAAATCTAGCCCGGCGAAGCGGGCTGGGTAGGCTAGTACATAATAAAACATAACCCTGGCAGCAGCGTCCCATGCTATATATAATACCATCTACTGTGATTACCAACACCTCTGCTCAGCGTGGTGATTATGGACAAACCCTCCCTTTGGGAGAGGACTTTGGTCCAGCAGTGGAATATTATAGGCTAGATTTATATGATGTCGCTGCAGGGTTGGCAGGAGGTGAATTTTTTTTTCTGTGGAGGTTGGAGGATATCTTTAAAAAGCCTCATGAAGCAGTTAAAAATGTTTATCTTCGTAATTTGTGTTTTTAATAAACTTATGGGCAGAGAGTAGGTATAATAGGAATCAATTGTTATCTGTTATCAAAAATTATCAGCGATATTTGTGTGAAACATAAAACATATTCAGTTTTCTCCCATACCTCAGCATTATTATAGTGTACGAACTGACTGTGTAAACAATGCAGATTTATAAATTTAAAGCGAAATTCAACATGAAAACCCTAAAATATCTGATGATGATGATCACAACAAAATTTATGGTAAGTACTGTTAACATTTATCTGTCATTGTATCTATTTGCTTACGAAACAAAGCAAAATTATCTTTAATGCCAATGAAGATACGCCCGATTTATTACACTTTCAAATATTATAGGGACCCCTTTTTACTATTTGGTCAAGTACTGATGAAGTAGTTAGTACATAGTTTAGCTCCGGTGGCCATCCGGAACTACACAATAAACCTTGCTTATGTCACAGTTTGCGATTCGATTACTATATTATCGTTAGAAAGCATTTTCTGATAATCAGGAGTGTAAAGGAGTTTACGTCGAAGTACCAGGAGAATTTTTCAACAATTAAGTCCCTGTATCGGAAAAAGCAATATTTTGAAAAATATGATAAGCATAGAGTACGCAATTTTTTTTTCTTTTGAGTTTTCGTTCAGTTCTAAAGCCTGCCACACGCATAATACCACATATTTGGGATACAGTTTTCTGGCCTCCTTAGATAAAAGATGTACTAAGTCATTGTCACAGACACCCAATTCCCGCATATCAAGATTGTAGTGAACCCTAAATAAGAGTTGACACTCGACTATTAGACCTAACTTGGAGATGGCAAACCTACTAATCACTCAAATTAATCTGTTTTCGTAATAATTATTTTAAGACACAAAAAGGCTGGCACAGTAGTTGCCTACTAAGTAGTTATGATTGATGGTTTTTTGATAAAAACGTCGGTTTTTATCAATCTTAACAGTAAATGTATCCTTTATCTTCATTTAATACACATTTAAACTGCCCCACTGACGTCTTTATTTCTTGACCTAACCTAGAGTCCATAAGAATGATAATATTTTAATGATAATAACCAGAAAAATATATATATTGCTTCCGATTCAATAAGGTAGGACCTAGTAGGTAATATAGTTAGTTTGCCAGAATCGCTCGAAATACACGAGCATTTTGTATAAAACTCTTTGCACCCGTTAGGTACGAATCCGATTTAAACTAATAGTTATCTATAGATTAGTATAGAGTAAAATCAAATAATAATTACTCATAACAATTATCAGCTATTAGAATAAGTAGTGAAATTTGGGGCCAATGATCGCAAAGATTATATTAACCGATACGGATAAGGCTTGTGGGATATTATGACTGGACCAATCAACAACAACAAAACAACATATAAAATATTAGGTTTGCTGTCTATTTCTCTTGCACAACAGGAACAACAATTTTATTGCGTTATTTTCAATGGCAAGGTTAAAATTTGTGGTTTTTTTCGGCTAATCGAGACTTATGTACTTAGATTTTTGTTTTAATAGACACATTTTTTTGTCTTGCGCTTACGACTTCGCTCTCCTTTTGTGTGCACACATCTCTAACTTTTCGGAGTAACATGCGTTTTTCAATTATGCAATTCTATATCACGTGCACGCCAGAAAGTTCTTCTTATTGTTCTCATAGGCGTATGAAGTTTACCAATCCGCACTTCACAAGCGTGGCCTTAAGCGTTAGCCTGAAGTGAGAAGGCATTTAATTAATTAAATGCCGAAACTGCTGATGAAAATGAAGCTTAATTTGCTAAACTCCGCGAAGAGCAAAATAATCTGTATAGTGCACTTTCTTCAATCT
Source organism: Pararge aegeria (assembly GCF_905163445.1). Lineage (NCBI taxonomy): Eukaryota > Metazoa > Arthropoda > Insecta > Lepidoptera > Nymphalidae > Pararge > Pararge aegeria. The sequence continues at coordinate 17,123,453 of NC_053185.1, read as the reverse complement.
TTATCCTCTACACCAAACAGATTCGCTCCGACCTTGGAGGAACGCTTTGGAACGCTCAGGAGATGTTGATAAACACTATGACTGACTTAACAATTACATAATAGATATGATCAATATAACAACAACAGGTAGTTATTAGTAGTTATATTGATTTTGGAATCAAAGATTGGCATAGATTCTTAAAATGTATTGTTAGTATATTAATTTCGATTCCCACAACTGGAAAAAATGTTTGTGTGATGAACATGAATGTGTTTCAGGCGATGGCTGGATGGCGATGTGTGTATTGTCGTAATATAAGTATTTATTTATTATTATTACTTATAAGTTTTTACTACATAGATATATTAAGGTGTTCTGAACATTCTGGTTTCAGATACTCTCCATTCTTATGATTGTTCTGGGATTCTCAATGTACGCCCGTTACCACACGTTCTCGTTTTTCTATAACGAAGTCAAAAGCGGGGAGTTCCTTACCCCCGCCTTATTCACCTTTGTACTGGGTATATTCCTCCTCATCGTCACATTGTTTGGATTCTTTGGTACTTTAAAAGAGAGTACTTGCCTGGTAAATTTGGTAAGTGACTTTTTTATTAAGTTCAAAGATCGATTCAAGGTTATGTCCATGTGTCATAATGGGAGATATTTTGGAAGACTTTAAAAATACAATGACGGCAGTTGTACTGTATTTTCTAACATCGAGTTAGCTTTTAGATTCATCGTAAGTACTTACAATTAAGTACACCGTGGTCGTTTCTAGAAGATATAAGCTATAATTTAACTAAAAGAAAAGTAGTCTTTACTAAAATTACTTCTGATGATTTCATAAGTTGTTCTACTTTAATGATCAAATAAAACAAGGGTTGGAGAATGAACATGAGCAAGACGAAAATTATGTCAAAGCTTATGCTCCGTTCCACGTTTTACCATTGAGTAAGACTCAACGTTGCGTAGGTCTAAATATTAACACCCAAAATTTTTGATCAAAATTCATAATAATTAATGATAGTCAAGATCTTAAATCTATATTTCTCAAAATGATCGAAATTGGAAAAGAAATGAGGCGATCCTCAGAAGAATCAAAGATGCCTACCGATATACTTCAACGAGTTGCGATACACAAGTGGCAATGGACGAGTTGCATACATCGGAGGACTGATCCTGCGTCCGTTAGTCCTCGGAGGAGTCATTGACGCTTGGGTAGCTATAGAACATCGATCCCGCGCCGGAAAACGAAGCGTTAGGAAGGATTTAGGAAACCATAAAAGTTCTGAATGAAGGCTAGGTTCTACCATAACTTGAATTATATTTCAACATAACAATTTATATAACATACCTAATTATTTTACAAAAACACGTCAACAATATCAAAATATTGCTCCTTTAAGTTATGGTAGGTATCCTGAATTCAAAGGCGTCGGTTGATAAAATGATGAAGATGATGATATTAAGCTTTTATCGAAGCTTCACCCACGTGATAATCACATGATAAAAACCTTTGTATATATTTCAGTATGCACTTATTTTGACTATTTTACTAATACTGAAGTTTGTCGCGGTCATACTGGCGCTTTCACTGGATACAGCGACCATAAGGGCAATTTTGCACATACCAGTTACAAAATATGTTTCGGACTCCGAAATCGAAATGGAAATTGACCAGCTGCAAGTGTCCGTAAGTATCCATTAAGATTATTTCAGGTTCGGGACGGGGTTAAAACTTATAACTAGTGCAACGAGCGAGCGAGCCAGCTATCAATCTCAAAGTGAACACGAAATTACTATACAGCCATGGTATCAAAGTAAAATTCTGAGGTGAATTTTACGGAGAATTAATAATCTTTTAGGTTTTCGGTTGCTCTTGATACTAACAGAATAGATACCTACCTACTTCATATAATGAACGTGAAAGTGTTTCCCTATTCGTAACCCACCCATCTTTTTTTAGCTTAGGTATTTTTGTGGAGGAAAGCATAGAAGTAGCTTGCATAATACAGGATATAAAGGATATAGCTCTGTTTAAACTGAGACGAATATCTACTTACCGCGCGTGTCGCATTTAAAACACTCAGTGGATATGTCTACTGTCCATAACAAACAAATACGATCGACCCGAAATGACTGCAGTGCTGCGTATATCCCCTGACAGGCATAAAATAAACGTGTCTAACTGCCAAAGCACGGAAACTGGGAATGGGAGAAGTTTACCCCCGCTTACTACTACGCGTACAGGTATATTACCTATTTAGATATTACTTACTTCCACTTGAGCTTGGAATATTAGGTCGATTATGCTGTGGGAGAAAATGAAATTTGATGATTTCCCGGGAAGAAAAGTCTCCTAGTCGTGCAGGGCGATATCGCCTCAGTTTGAACAGAGCTTCAGGGACTTTTCTGCGGTCCTCTCGACGTCAAAAACAACCTAACTAAATGCTAGTGAGCTGGTAGTTAACTAAAACAGAGTGGAGCTGGTAAACAAACATTTTTTCGTAGGGATACTCTCCACGCAATTCCCGTTCACATTTGACTTTTTATTTTTATTTTTCCCAGCTAAACTGTTGCGGCAGTGAATCGTACTTAGACTACGTCGGCATGGAGTTCACGAGCAAACACTCTACATCAGTATTCCTTACGATCTACGGCAACTCTCTTGTACCGGTGGTGGTACCCGCATCTTGCTGCGCCACAGAGGGCGTCGAATACTGTGCCACGATGAGGACTACCGGCTGTAGCTCGGCGTTGATAAGTTTCTTTATGAGGAGCTCTAACGTCCTTGGTGTGCTGGGGATAGCTGTTACAATGATGAAGGTAATGAGTATGTTATGCCTTATACATCGATCAGTTTGTGGTCTATTCATCTTTCCTCTCAGACACTTTATTTCTGCCGCCAATCACCATGGCTGATTCCAGAATTGCTGTATGTCTGGTGGCCTTGTTGCCGGCGTAATTACAGGTACGCGAGGCTTATCACCTAGGCCTCGGGTTAATGGACACAAGCATGCCCTGCGAACACTTCGCAGCTCGGTTATAGGCAACGGTTTTACACTGTACCACCGTCAGGCGGGCTATCAGTTATAACTAAACCAAAAAACAATCTTACCATGGTTTTGTTGCAGTTGTTGGGTATCATTTTCGCGGTGTTGCTTGCGCGGTGCATCCGGAAAGCGAAGAGTGAGAGGGGCCTGATATCTTGGAGAATCAATGAGCTGGCGATAGCGGCGCGCGAGAACGAGGCGAGAAATCAATCAGGGAACTAAGATGCAATAACCAATAGCGTTGGCGAACAACCTAATCATTTAGTCGTCCCATAATTCAAAAGCAAGAAATTGAAATAGTTTATCTTTAGGCTGCACGCGACTTTGTCCGTGTTTGATTTTGTTTTTTTATTTTTACGGTCTATTGCAAAAATCTTTAATGTACAGCCACGGCTAGTCTACGATTTTATTATAGATATTCTGCGTATTGTCAACAATATTGACCGTGTGCGGGGCGTATCGAAAAGTATTGGTAAAAAATATTGTCAATAATATTGACTGTGTGCGGGCAGCCTTAGACTTTCATAACGCTGAGACGTTCGAGCATATACCACGTACAAACCTCAAATTAAATATATAGATATATTTCATTAATTATATATATTAGACATGAACAGTATTGTATACAAACTGTATTTGCAGACACTCGCGAGTTTCTTCAATCCAGAAAACCTAGACCCACATACATTTTGTGTTGTTAATCTTGTTTTCTTTCTTTTTGTGCATTAGGTAGTCTTTAGGCTATCTTTCTAGATCACGCGTACTGTACGTTTAACTAATGATTATTGTTCCGAATGAACGATTGAAGTAGCTCATTACCACCGCAAAGGGTTATTTTAGGTGTACTGACATATTTATGTACTATTCAAACACTACATTAAAACGAGAAACATTAGGCCCATTTTACCTTGACGTAAGTGTACCAACAATCAAGAACGATTCCAGGATTACGTGCTTGCGAATTTCATTCTAAGGGCGTATTATGTATAATGATGAGAAGGATATAGAGTCAACTCGGCCAACCCACTCGACGCGACGCGACGGGTCAACTACTCTCCGCCCGTGGCTACTGCATTAGGCCGACCGTCGTTTAGCTTTGCTTGGAGTACATGTAACACCGTACACCTGTACACAGTACACCTGTACTCCCAATGAGAATACAAACAAGTTAATCAGTGTTAAATAATCACACGTAATCAACAATATGCTAAGGATTGATTATAATTTTATTTTTTTATGTATTGTTTATGAAATAAATAAATACTAAAAATATATAAGTACGTCGTTGATACACATTCTTAATATACTCTTCAAGTACTCAGGTACCTTCAGTACTACTTTATTCTGTAAGTTACGTAAACCTAAGTACGTAAGGCATGCCAATATTTTCGTTTGGAAAAATGTGTTGCATTTTACTTACGTACTACGTTATTATATTATGGAACAGGTAATATCATCAGTAATGAATACGGTTTATTGGTACATGTTTATTATCTTTTCATAAGTTATTTTTTTTTTTTTTTTTAAACATATTTAAAAAAAAAGTAAAAGACTAATAAATATAATACGATTTTCATTTCACGAAATGTTATATTACAATTAGGCATCAATACAAGATTACAACTGGTATGAATTGGATATGAAAGGTGACGAACAACCTAATTCAACATCAAGCTGGTAACTACTAGTCAAAACCATCCCAATGGCTGAAGTTCGCAGCAGAGTAGACTAGAGTTTGTTTTAAGATAAGACTTTGTTCTGACTTGAAGTACTGCTTGGCCTAATCAAAGATGCAGAGTTTTTTGCAACAAATTTTTAACTTTGATTCCATGTAGTCTGAAGATAACTAGAGAGTAGATACTCTATATATCATATCATCATAATCATATCAGTAATCGGGTGAGATATCTCCGGAAGACGAATTCGAGGGGCTGGACTCAAATAAATATATTTGATGAACCAGAACAGTGAAATACAATATTTCATTGATCTCTAAAAATTGTATAGTTTGCATGCCATAAGTTGTGCCATTTGGTAACATTTCTAGATATTTTTACAAATAAGACAACAACCTTCCTTTCTATGGTCTGGATTATTAAGCTACTATGTCTTGAATGACACAAGAATCCTTAAATCTCTGACGATGGTCCCAAAACTGCTTTCCCTTATCTCTTATTTCATGTCCCACTGCTGCATGTATGCCGTTACTCATAAAAGGAGGTGTGAACTCCCTATATGCTATGCATACTCTCCTAGAAGCTATGTCCTCCCGTAGGACACAATGCTCCCAGTGGTATCTGCATTCTCCATATATAACTGTAAGGGATCTTCTGTAAGGGGAAAAATATGACTTTATTTAATAATTGTTTTTCTTAGCACACAACATGAGGTTTGCTTATTATGCGAGTAAAGAAAGCTTGCCAATGTTATCAAAAATTGTTTTTGACAAGATTCTTCTCATCCAGGAAGATGATGACATCAGGCGAGTCGCTGGGAGCCTCTGGAGGCAAGCGGCCCAGGACCGTGGATTATGGAACTCGCTACAAAAGACCTATGTCCAGCAGTGGACATTAATTGCTTGAAATTCTGATGATGATGATGATGACGATGATGACTCCATTTAAGCTGGCAAGCTTCTATCTTAGGAATCCCAAAAAATAATATCTATAGTAAATACTTGAAATATATAGAAACCAGGGTCACTGCTTAATCGGCTAACAATGCAGGTTGGCTAGCTTTAATGCAATATGAAAATTACTAGCTGTTGCCCGCGACTTCGTCTGCTTTTGATTTTGTTTTTTGATGTGGCATTAAATTTAGTTGTAGTTCTAAAAAAATTTAAAGTACCCAGTATTGCTAAGCCTTAAATGAGGGGTTTGCTGCTGTCCGCTGAGGTGTCCTGTCCTCTATCTCCAACCACAGTTTGGGCAAAATTAAACACATATTATAACCTCTATAGTACAAAAATAATTATTTAAATAGGTTATAATTTGTCGGAGTTATGGTGTAAAATCATCAAACACTTTCAATCCCTCTCCCAAAGAAACCGAGCTTAATGTCAGGATAAAAAGTATCCTATATTACTTCTAACACTTCCAAGAATATTTGTACAAAGTTTCATGAGGATTGATTAAGTATTTTTTGCGTGAAAGCGTAACAAACAAACTTACATTGACATTTATAATATTAGTAGGGATTTAAAATAACAAAACCTTATTATGACAAGCAGCACTCTATCAGATATATCTAATAGGTGATTCATATATTATTGAATCGAAAAATTATTACACAATAATATTTAATTAAAGATTAAATATTATTGTGAAATAATTTTTTCAATGTTATATCATATGTAATCATTCAACCATCAACCACTCAGATCCCTCTGACCCTGACAAAATGTTTGTTTTAATGTAGATTGCTAGATTAGACAGATAACAGCATACCTTATTAGTGGTATCCTTATAATAACATCCATATCTTTGGTAGGTTTGCAGAATTCTAGCATACTTTTCTCTTTCTCTTCACATACAATATTAATACTGCCATCAGCCTCAACCAAGGGTGGATATTCTTCAGCACAACAAAGGTTATATTTCTTCTTATCTCCTTTAAATGGAGTCATTGTGAGGGCAGAGTCCGCTAAACAGTTTAATGTAATAATTCTCTCACCCCACACCCAACAGTCATCTATATGTGGGTCTATAGAAGCACCTTTACTTGGATCATACTCCAAAGAACACTGTTCTATAACTTCGTAACCTTCCAACAAGTTAACGCTGTGAAATCTATCTTGTAAAAACTTCGAAAAGTGAGGGAAGCCTTCAAATTTACCTGGTAGAATTTTCTGCTTTTTAAAATTAGTTTTGGGACCGTAGTTTTGTTTACGACGTCCGCTCTGCGATATATCCCACGGGACTTCGTCTATGTTCGCTATTAGTTCTTTTTCTTCGTCTACAGATATAAAGTCGAGCTGTATATACACACCAGGGTAATCTATGGATGTACCTTCATGGTTCGGATGCTGTTTATACAAATCGATGTCCCAACCGCTCCAGGCTTTGTTACATAGCGGGCAGTAAACATAACCTTTTTCTTTATCAAGAGGTTTAGTATCTTTTATGGCATTAGCACCGTAATAAGTTTCGCAAACAAGACAGGTCCTGCAACCCTTACATCCGCACGGCCGAGGTTTCATTTTGGTGTCGTAATATTGCACAATATATTTACTTTGTTAAAATTCACTCAACACTCGCTTTGTACCATAAAATCAATAAAAATAACCAACTTATGTGTTTTTGAACCATTTTGTAAATCACACTAAGTGTCAACTGCCAAGGTTGACAGTGACAATTGACATTTCACCCTTTTTTTTCTTTATTCTATCCCAAATGGCAAAAGTATATTACTGTACAGCCAAAACAATAACATTTCACGCGATACTCTAATCGACACAAGTAGGTAGCTCTATTATTCGCAAGCCCTTATGGAGACGTGGTACATTTGATACCGTGCTGAACGATGATAAGTTAACATTTTTTAATTAATATAAATAATAATAATAATTAATATAAATATAAATAATAATATATTAATATAAAGGTTTAACTATTAATGCCAGAGATGCGATTATGTGTGCAAATATATGTATTAAATAGCTTAAATGTGTGGTGTGTGGAAAATATACACAAAATACCGGTATCTGACTGCAGCATACGACACGACATAATAAAATAAACCAGCGCTTAGCGATGCATTTTATTCAGCTATGCAGAACCGGTCACATTTGACATCGCCCTGCCTCGATGTCAAATGTGCGGTTTAACACTCTCACCGCCATACGGTCCGCCGGCGGGACGTATCTTTTCGAGTAGAGTACGCCATCTATATGTTGCACTTGGCAAGATCAGCAGGCCATACGGGCCGCCGGCGTACCGAATCTTTCGCGCCAAAATCTAACAAAATTTCCGTTATAACTTAAAACAATTATCGACTCTGTCACGCCACACTAGTAAACAATCATTAGCCCGCCGGCCGCCCGCACGGCTTGTAACGGTCGCATTTTGGCGCGCGTTTTGTGGAATTTCATCGTTTTATTGTGAATTTCTTCCATTTAATTATTATGTCGGACTCAGAAGATGACCCAGACTACCAGCCACCTACAGACGAAGAATCGGAAAGCATGTGCACGTATTCTGATGCAACTTCATCTGAAGAAAGCGTAGAATTATCCACCAGTCACCAACATCAACATTCTTCAGAAGCCATACCATGTCGGAGCATACCGAATTCGAGCTGGAATATACCGTTATCAGATGGTTCAAGAAAAAAACAGTTTCCGTTTACTGTTGACCCAGGCATGAAAAACATTGGTTCAGATTGTCAAACTGAATTAGACTTTTTATTTTTATTTTTGGATAATGAGATTATTGATTTAATGGTACGAATGACTAATTCATACGCAATAAAAACACAAATACTCAAACGTGTAACACGAAACAGTCGGTTGTCTAAGTGGAACGATTGTGATGCTGCCGAAATGAAGAAATTTCTCGGGCTACTGATTTGGATGGGGCTCAAAAAACTGCCAAAAATTAGTGATTATTGGAGTACAGACGTATTATATGAAAACAATGTTGCAAAAAGAGTAATGAGTAGAAACCGATTCGAATTATTACTTCGATGTTGGCATTTCGAAGATGCTTATTATATTGGCATGACGGGAACAGATCGACTCATAAAAATAAGACGCTTCGTCGAGATCCTTTCAAAAAAATTTGGCCAATACAAAACACCTGGAGAGTTTCTTACCGTTGATGAAACAATGGTAGCTTTTCGTGGCCGGATCGCTTTTATGCAATACATACCTGGAAAACGACATAAGTATGGCATAAAATTATTTAAAATTTGCGACGACGATGGATATACCTATGACTTGATTGTATATGAAGGCAAAAGGACCACTTCAACCACACAAAACGTATCCAGTGAAATAGTCATGAAACTCAGTGATCAATATCTGAATGCTGGAAGAAGTATCGTTACTGATAATTACTATACAAGTGTCACTTTGGCTAATAGTTTACTCCAAAAAAGCACCCATTTGTTGGGGACTCTAAGAAAAAATAGAAAAGGGCTACCAAAAGAATTATTGAAAGAGAAACTAAAGAAAGGCGAGACCTGTGTTATGGAAAATAATGACGGAGTGTTAATTCTACGATGGAAAGACAAGCGTGATGTGTTGGCTCTATCAACTCGGCATACACCTAGTTTTGTCAGCGTGCGCAGCAAGAGAAACCGCAATAAAGTGACTATGAAACCAACGCTGATAGCGGACTATAATCGTCATAAATGTGCTATTGACTACTCAGATCAGATGGGTAGTTATTGTAACCCTGCAAGGAGAAGCTTGCGTTGGTTTCAGAAATTGGCCATAGAGCTTTTATTTAGCACATCACTAATCAATGCCTTTATTTTGTTCAAAAATTCGAAAAACCTAACATCTAAAAAATATACCATAACCACATTCAAAGAAAATATTTGCCGTACATTGATGGGTCTTGATCAACAAAGAAGACAAGGTCGAATTAACCAGGACTGCTCAGCTGGACACCGATTTGGAAAGTCAACGTTGGTCGATCAGCGTAACAGAATAGTAAGAAGAAGATGCATCCACTGCTATGAAAAGAAGAGAGAAGAAGGTTTGACCAGTGTAGAAGCATGTAAAGTAACAAAGAAAGTAAATACAGTGTGCTTACTTTGTCCTTCAAATCCTAGTGTGTGCTCTGAATGCTTTGCTAACTTCCATAGCGCTATTGTAAGGCAGTAATAATGTAATAAAACATTTTTCTTTCATTTAAAATAGCTTTTTTATTTCTGTAATAAACCCCCAGAAATCCTATAAATTTTAAGATAGAGCAATTTTTTTTTTTTTAAATTGTAGGTATAAAAGTAAATTTTGTGTCTGGTTGCTTCACTTTTCTGTAATAGCAGGCCACGCACTACAAAATTAATATGAAATCACGAGGTCGTAGCGGACCGCACGGCCTGCTAGTAAAAATACATTGTGAGCCCGCCAGCCGCCCGTACGGCCTGGTAAACTCGTTAAACATTTTTCACCGCGGCCTGCACTGGTGGGCAAAGATGCGGCCGCCGGTAGACCGCATGGCCTGTAACGCTGAAAAAATCTATATATGGATGGCGGTGAGAGTGTTAATTGTATTTCTTTTGGAGTTCATAAATGCTTTACGATTTGGACCGTTATTCATATGATACTCCTTTGTAAAATTAAAATCGACTCTTTCGAACTTTTCGAACTTTATAGTACCTTGTAATTCGAATTTTGAATATTGTCATCAATGTTAGGTATTGTTTTGTCGATTTTTATTGAATTTATGCCTAGAGCTGAGATTTGCGGCATTTCCTGTTTTATTTGAGCTATCTATGACGATGTGTGAAGACAGCGTTTCATGCTTATATTTCCTAAATTATTTTTATTAGGATCAAATTTTTGTCTTTGCCTCTTTATTTTAATCATGAATTAAGTAAGTTCGAGGAGATATCCATGAGGTAATTTTTGGATCCAAAAATTTTTTGTACTTAAATCTCTAATATACAGTTCTTAAATTGACAGATCTTAAAAGCCTCATTTTCACATACATGTTTCATAATATTTATCTTTTTCCTGTAACATTGTGTAAAGCATACCTCGCACTATTTTAAGACTTGTCATATTGGTTTACTTTGGAGTTTATGTACAAAAACACTAGCAAAAATAAATTAGACTAACAGTAAAAAGATTAACCTAAACGATCACCAGAAATAAAAATAAAATAAAAAAGAAAGACGGGTAGTGAAATTAAAATCAGTAAGTTGATTATTAAGTAGTTTAATTATGCAAATGGGTACTGAATTAAACAATTAAATATATTTTAAATAACGTTAATTAATATAAATAATTATACTAAAATAAAATTTTCTAAACAGCATATAATTATGTTATATCCCTTTTTTTAACTTTTAAAACACAAATTAAGGTTAGAACGTTATAAAATTATGTCCATTTCTTGATTTAATTCTTAACTCCAGTTTTTTTTATATAATTATTTAATGATATTAATTTCGTGACAAGATTCTACATAAAATACATGAATGTGTGTTTGGTGATAGTATAAAATTCTAACTGTATGGTGTATATTGGTTGGTTTTAACATATACGTTAAGCGTAGATAAAAACCGCTTAATAAATGAATAAGTGGCCCGCCACTTATGTTATTGCTGTATAAAATATCAGTGCATAAATGTAAACCTTATTTAAACCCTTATCGGGACGTTTACCTCAGTGCCTCTAAACTTTGTAACTACTTACAATATAAATAAGTATTATTTTTTTATTAATCATATTCTAACAAACAATATTTCGAAGTCAGAACTAGAATTAAAGCTTAATTCATTAAGTAGGTACTTCTAATTTTTAAAATATATTATCTCAAAATAAATCTTAACCATTGTTCTTTAAAAAGTGCGTATTTGTTTTTATTATGCAATTTAGAATGGCAGTGAGTGAAATGACGCTTGATATACTTCAATAAACTCCTTATTTAGATAACAATTTAAATATTTATATATTAATCTTGCGTAGATTATTATATATCTAGTCGTTATATTTTTCTTCTTAAAATTTACTGCATACTGCAGTGCAGTGCTTTGGAAGAAGACTTTCCACATTAACTCTTGATCAGAGCTGCAACGAAAGAATTATTTATAATTCCTTCTGAAACCATGTCAACGTCATAATAACGTGATATGGGTAGAGCCAGTATCCTCCGATCCTACGGTTCCATTCAATCGAGTTCATCAAATTCGAGTACTCGGAACGTGGGATAATAAGCGAGCGCGGGGGGCGGGGGAGAGGGTGTTGGTGGTGCCAATACCACGGCTGGTGGCCGCAGCCCCTGCGCTGCTTGATGCTAATCATCCACTAGGTCCCAGAGCATTAGAGCAGCATCTGATCCACCAGATGTGACAAGACAACGATCATTAAATAGAAAACGAGCTGAATAAATAGATCCTGTGTAGGCTTTAACTTCGTTGTACTCTGCCTTTGGACTTGCGCAAGGATATCTGTAATACAAAAAATAACATTTTATATCTGATCATTACCAGCCCACTACAGAACACGGGTCACCTTAGATAGATTACATTATATCCACCCATATTATTTACTCTTTCCATGATATATTATGAAAATAAAGCTTAATTTGCTATACTCCGCGAAAAGCAGGAGAATCTGTATGGTGTAATTTATAATTTCTTCAATCCTTATACTCCACACCAAACAGATCCTCGGCAATGTACTCACGCATGTTTCGCTCCGTAACCGCAGCATCCTCTGGAGACGTTGACTTTACAATGAATAATTGTTTTTAATCAAATTAAGCTTAATTTTCATAATATATACGGGTCTCCTCCTACAATGAGAAGGGGTTAAGGCCGTAGTCCACGCTGGCCCAGTGCGGATTGGTGGACTCCGCACACCTTTGAGAACATTATGTGGAACTCTCAGGCATGCAGGTTTTCTCACGATGCTTTCCTTCATTTGGTTTTATATCTTATACTCTAACTAAATATACAGATCTACAAAAGTATGATTTAAGTTACCTAAATAATCGAAGGTACCCATCGGAATCACCGCTAATAACAAGATCATGTGCAGCTGAACGACTAGCTGCCGTTATGAGTGACGTCATAGGATAGAAACGATTGTTCCACATTCCTGAAAAACAAAGAAACATTATATAAGAAACAGGATTATGATCGTGATACATTACGTATATTAGAAAGAAAGAAAGAAAGAAACATTTATTTTTTACATTGCGCCACACATTACAATATTCACAACACCACATATGTTATGTGTGGCACAACCTAGAGAAAAGGTGCCAGCTCGGCATTGTGCATGCGCCAGTGGGAGCATACAGCGCTGATTTTCAGTTGGCACCTTGTACCAGGTAACACCACGGAAATACGTAGCCATCCACTGACCACATTTTAAGCTTAGTTTAAAAAAAAAAAAACTAACTAAAGTAACATATATTTATATAAACTTGAAAATAAAACGTACATATATTATTTACTTATTAAGATACACAGTGTAATATAATAGTATTAATCAAAATATTTACCGGAAACGAGGAATCCAACTGTAGAATTGTATGTAAACCATTTAACATCTTTCATGGCTATGGGACTTTTCTCTGGTGACAGTGCCTTTATATCCCCTACAAAAAGTGGATAAAATAATATTAATACAAAAAATGCATCTTGACGACCTCCCTGGCGCAACGGTGAACGCTGTGAATTTAAGCAGGATGACCCGGGTTCAATTCCCGACAGGAGCAATTTATAATTTCTGAATATTCTCTGGTCTGGTCTGGTGGGAGTTTTTGGCCGTGGCTAGTTACCACCCCACCGATAAAGACGTGCCTCTAAGCGATTTAGCATTCCGGTGCGATTTCGCGTAGAAACCGATTAGGGATATGACGGCCACAGTCCACACAGTTTAGCCCGCTAGGTGAGATTGCAGTCAAGGGCAAACTTGTAGAGGAATAAAATAAATATAAATAAAATCCAAAAATTTAAAGTAAGCCTACTTTACGGTAAATATACTTTGAAACTCCAAAAATGTTTATCATTGTGAATATTTTTTTAAAACGGGCAAACCAGCAAGTGGGTCACCTGATGTTAAGTGATCACCGCCGCCCATAAACATCTGCAGCACCAGAGGAGTCACCGATGCGTTGCCGGCTTTTAAGGAATTTGTTTATCCGCCCTTGAATTGAATAACCCTAGATTGTATTTTTAAGGAAACACATCAGATGGGAGTTCGTTTCATAATTTGCAAGTGCGCGGTAGAAATGACCTGGTATTTCGAATAGTAGAAGAATACCAGGCATCCAGATGATGAGGGTGGAATTTATTTCTACGGCGTGAGGTGCGGTCAGAGAACAGGAAAGGAGGTATCAATGAAAACAACTGCACAATGAATGCACTTACAGAATGATAAATCGTAATCAGCTGTAACTGTTTGCAAGTAAATGCCATCAAGACTCCAGTCTAGTTGAACGAGTGGTTGTGCACCTCGAATTTTGTTAGACTTCTTATAGGAAAAGCCATCTCGGGATACCCGGAAGAGATATATACTTCCATTCTGTGATCCAATCGCAAGAACATCCCCAGCTAAAAAAAAACATTTGCATCATTGTATGAACTGAAATAATGAATGAAAGAATGAATGAATACACTTTTATTGTACACCACAGAGAAAATTTACAGATAGACAAATACAACAGCACAATAAGTTAGAACGTACAATTTGGCGGCCTTATCGCTGCATAACGATCTCTTCAGGCAAAAGGCATACAAGAAAATGCTATACGAAATTAATAGGTGATACAACAAACATTCGTGAAATATTAGGATTAAAACTAAATTAACATTATACATATAACATAGTACGTATTGAATATAACATATTAAAGATACGTACAAAAATAATTATAATGTAAGTGCGTTTGATTTATAACTGTAGCCGAATAAATGGTGGCGTTTACCTGAATTATACTGTAAGCAATTCAGTGGAGATCCACAGACCCTAATCGTAGCGACATGAGCTCCAGCTTCAGCATTCAAAATCACTAAATGCCCCTCCGTACTTCCGGCAGCCAATGCTCCACCGCCAGGATGCCACGCTAGCGATACACATTCATAGCCTACCTGAAATGATACACAAAAATACGTGAAAACAGATATGACCAAATGGTGCAAATTCTGTTGTACACAAATCTCTCAACTGAACTAATAGGTCTAAATGTAGAACTATCTCTTTCACAATTCTTAGTGTAGATAGGGATAGCCCTACTTTAGCAACCGCCGGCGTATAATTGGCTACAGCAGCTATTTTTTTATTTGTCTATGTTCTAGTTTACTTTATTACCTGTGTAGCAAAAATGAGTTTGTGACCTTTCCATAATGCAATGTTTTTATCGTGACCAGCTGTTGCAAACATTTCGTCATCTGGATGAACAGCCATGCCCATTAAGTGCTTATGATGGCCGAATATAACCTACAATGAAATAACAGGATTACAACACCAATTAATATTAATCATGGTGTTACAACGTTTTATTTGTACGTACGACTTACTTGGTTAAATCGTCGTTGCAGAGATCCTTCCATAATATTGTTTTTCGTAGTTCCGATGTATAAATTACCATCATTTCTTCCTGGTCTTTGGGGGTAAATAGTACGAACTCCACCAGCCGATTCAGGTAACTGTTTCGTAAAATGAAAAAATTAAAACAAACAAAAACAAAATCTGTCCCTCTCTTTTACAGTTTAAGTTATTTTCTTACCTTTGTTTCCGTTATCCGTTTATAGTTTTGCAAGGAATCCCAAGCTGCAATTTTTCTATCTTTTTCACCACCAGATATTAAAGTACCTTCCGAGAGCATGACTAAAGAACTGATTGCTTTTATGTGAGCCTGTAACATTATTTTGTAGTTAAATATTAATTTCAGATCATAAGTAATATTTTTCGGTGTTAAAATTATACTCCTACCTCGAATTCCATTCGCACAAAGTATGCCCCATCGCTATCAACGCTATAAATTGTAATAAATCCATCACTATCAGCTGTCACTACGTCACCATCTTGTTCAAACTGTAAAGCAGTTACTTGAGTCCGTGCTGGCTAAAAGAACAAACAAAATTTAGTACTTTTACTTAAATACAAGTACTTATTTACCAGTTAAAAGTACTTAAGCATTGTAGATCCGCACTAATGTATAGTGATGTCACTATACATTAGTGCGGATCAAAATTGGAGAATTAGTGATACCTACGAAATCTGTAATATGACGGCAATTTTAAATTTGCGAGAGTTATTTTATTCGTTGAAGAGTTTAAAGTAAACCTTGGTAGCTGTTTAGTATTGAAAAACCACAAAATTGTATAAACCGATCAATCCCCAATTTTATGAGCATTTTGAAAAATATAAGAAGTTCAGAAATATACAACGTTTATTAGTAAGGCACTAATTATAAATTAATTGAAGAACTCAGATAAAGGCGTTGATGAGAACAATGTTTTTTCTCTATATAGGAGTAATTTTAGGTAATGTAAGCATTTATTAATAAGTAACTTACGGGTTTAATAATGTCAGTGCGTTCGAAAAACCCGTCTTTTCTCCTGTTCCAAAAGGCAAGATGCCCCTTTCCGTGTGTTATTAGGAGATTGTCGTCGAGGGGATGGAAGGCTGCGCCGGTCAATTCTTCTTGTAACGTCTAAAATAGTTATGATGAAATACATTAATATCTAGGTACCTCAAGGGCTTTTGATTGTCGTTTAATTGACAAAACATGACAGAAATAGTAAGAAAATTTTAATTAATAGTTTGGTGCATAAGAAGCATCCTATATCGAGTGTAAGCGGATCGGTTCGGCGCCGTGCCGGTACCTATTTTATCAATTGTGGTCGTTTCATACAACAGAAAAAAATATTCCTATTCCTGGTACCTACTCAATTTGATATTCTATCTCTAAATGCAAGCAATGCACAAATTAATGTCTTAATTTTTTCTCACTGGTCTACATTTACTACACACACAACAAACACAATCTACAGTTACTTTAAACAACTTGGAATATTGCCCAAAGTGACTGTAGATTAGGCAGTCAATGAAGCGACGATCAAAAAAAATTAACAAAAAAAAACGACTTTGTTAAACAACTAAAAAACGAGAAATAATGAATTAGCAATTTCCTACATTATACTATCCAATGTCAAACTTACCGCAACTTTGCCAAGTAGATGTCCCCACTGCCACTGCCAAACTGATAAGATACTTTCACGGCCAGCGTCGACTGCCAGCACGTAGCTGCCGCCGTTCTGTGTTACAATCAAATAACAATTGGAGCTGTTCTACATATTATGTCTAAAACTAGGACGGGATTATCCCTAATGATTCGTTCTAAATCGTCAATATCGTAGGAAAATGGCGGATCTATATTTTGTCAAACTTTACAGTATTATTATTGTTTGAATTGGTTGAAAATTTTTAAAACTACCAATTAATTTTGAAATTTTGTAGCGTTCCCTCGATTTCTTTAGGATTTCTCCAACAGCTCTTAACCTGATGAAAATGGAACCACATGGGAAGTATACTATTTCATAAATGACCGAAACATACTTAAAATAGAAGAAGAATAAGATAGAATACCTTCTACTTTTTTATGAGTTAGATACGCAACAGCAAAATTGACTCTTTTCTCCGATGATGACGAAATGTTATCAAATTAAGCTTAATTTGCTATACTCCGCGAAAAGCAGTAGAATCTGTGTGGTGTAATTTATAATTTCTTCAATCCAAAAATGGAGTATAACTCCACACCAAACAGATCTTCGGCAATATACCCTCTACGCACGTTTCGCTCCGAAACCGGAGCATCCTCAGGAGATGTTGACTTTACAATGAATAATTGTTAAGTCTACGTTGTGGGCTGGTACTAAGAATGTCTGTCTGTCAGTCGAACATGTTCAACACTAATCAGACAAATCTTGTACTAGGGTAGCAGATGTATGTAGGTACTCACAAGCTGCGAGAAAGCCACGGCAGACACGCCCGCCTCGAACTCCGCCATCCCGAACACGTGCAACGTCTGCAGCGTGTCCGTGCTCCAAATGCGCACATGCGCCTGCGCACGCCGCCCGCGTCCCGCACGTTGCCCGCTCGCCACCAGCTCCCGTGAGGGGTGCAGCTCCATGCTGGTATTTTTGAAATAGTTTTATTTCCACTAGTTAAAAGTTAGCTGTTGACTGTAATCCGCAGTCTTTGATTACAAGTAACAATGGAATCTCACCTAATGAAGCAGTCTAACATGGTATTTAGCGGGCTAACCTGTAACGGGTTAAGGCTGCAACCTGCTACCATATTAGACAGCATAGTCACTTACAAGGGGGATTGAAATCAAGGGCTATTGTAGTTGAGAAAAGAAATAACCGATGGATGAAATTATGTTGTTCAAAATCGTTGTGCAAAACATTGTTCTTAAGGCAAACCAGTCGGCATAGCTAAATAATAACCGATGACACATTATGCAAATAATGGAGAGTCACGCAAACTTTGAAAAGAAATGAACTAGAAAGTTAATGCAGTCACCATAAGGGAAAAAAGGTAGGTAGGCAAGAGACGATTTTTTTTATAAATCAGTATTAATTTGCCATTTTTACCACTGTATGTCTTCTGTGTGTCCTGTGTAATGTCTCTGCGATTCTTCATCTCGGTCGTACATCACGGCCACGGCGGCCACGTAGTACAACAGCTCTCCGGTCGGCAGCACCCACAAGTTACGCCGAGAGTCCGCGCCGCGGTAACCGTATCTGTAGTTATACGAGCAACATTCTACCACAGCATAGCGAGACGCCGTGAACGGTGGCATCCTTATGTAGTTGACATTCAGTCAAAACGTAAGAAGCGCTTTTCATCTACGTCCGCTAATGTTTGGAACGCTCGTCAGGCATGGGTGTTTCCTGCCACATACAATTCGAATGCCTTCGAGGCAAGAGTTAATATACATTTTCAAGGCAAGGGCGCCCCAACTTAGACCGCATCATTGCTTTCCATCAGGCACGCTAATCGTTAAGCGCAAGCCTGTCTAGTATAAAAAAACATTAGCCGCTAACTGAGATACAGAATCGCCCTGATATACAGGGCGATTCTGTATCTCAGTTGACACCAAATCAAGCTGGCACCTGTGGAAAATTGGTATCAAAGAATGCCAAAACCATTATCACTTCAGCCATAAACGTACAACTTACCATGACAGGCTTGTACACTTTGGGATGCAAAGCTTGCAATTTCGTCGAAAATACTTTGATTTGATCTTCTTATTTAAGCTCATTAACTCCCAAATTAATTCTTCCGTCTTACTCTCCCTCATTACCATAAATACTCGCGTTAATACCACAAAGTGTCTACAAGAACAATACTTCCTTTTACAATCCAATCGTTCGCATGTGCCGCCTTTATAATGATTTAGTATCAAGTAATCGTAATATTGTCATTTTTAACAAAAGGATAAATATTTTTAAAAATCAAATTATTAAGCACTATTCCACATAATCTTTAGGGAAATCATATATATATTATTTTTTAAGTGCTTCTTTTTTGTTTCAACTTTAATTTTATCTTTACTTTTTGTTTAATTTAATTCCAAGTTGTGTACACATACTTTGGGTTGTAGCTTAGAACAAAACTTGTTATTACTTATATTTAGATCTACTTTTAGTTATTACCTGTTTTGTGTACCTAATAACAATAAACAATTATATGTCACGTAATTGTATCTGCCAACCGAGTTTGAAACTAACTGAATTGGAAACCTAGGTTTAAGGTAATATATGGACTTAACATGTTATGTGCTTTCTACAGTACCTAGCTATATTTGGTGTCAACTGCAATACAGAATCGTCCTGCTTGGCCCCAACTGGTAAAACTTTAGGGTTACCTTACGTTTACGAACAATTTCCCCCTCTGGAGCATAGAGGACTCTGGGCCGGCTTTTGCTACGCGCTCGGCGACCCCGTGTGTAAGGGTTACCTTAAGTTTTACCAGTTGGGGCGAAAACTAAATACTACTTGAATAGGCACGTACGATAGATGCTCAATTTTTTTATTGTAAAATACGCTTAATGTTTTTATATAAATAAACAAAATACAACTAAATTAAATATTTATTTTTATTTTGTTATTTACATAGATTATTTCACTTCGATAATCGAAAGATTAAAAAAAAACTGCATACAAACATTTTGATTTTGCAGTGTAGTAACCAAAGAAGATTTAATGGACTTACACCCAGTCTAGCTGCATTTTCTTATCCGGTGGGGAGTTGTCAATAGGGGCATGGTGGATTGGAGGGTAGAACGTGCGCCGTAGACCACGAATTGTCACTCGGATTGGCTCTTCCTTTAATACTTCCAACAGTGTGTAGTCTGAAGCAAATTTTTCTTACAGTAAATGTCTACAAACAGTATACGATAAACTCCTTGAATAGATCTTCGTTGAACTGGTATTTTAAAATGTTATTTTAATTGGTACTTTTTGTTTCAATTTGTTATCAAAGTTATTACTGTTTGTTTTCTGTAAAATTAAGCGTTCACATCGTTTCGTATCGTTGATTGGCGTCGGGATTTTCTGTCAAGAAATCCTCCAATATCTGCCAGGAGTTGAAAAATACTGCGAGAAATATATATTCCAACTAACTGTTATAAATGCAAAAATATGTTTGGTGGCTGTTTCTTTACACGCTTACCTACTTACAATCTATTTGGTATTTTGGCATAAGTTAGTTGACAGGACAGAGATTAAAATAGGCTAGAATAGTTCAGTGGACTGTGGAAGGTTTACACTAAGGATGTTTGTCCTTAAATAGTGCACTGCTCTGTTTTCATGGCCGGTATCTTATCCCTCTTTTTCAAATTACCGCACGTTAACCTCGGCTTCGCTAGCTATTGATACATATGTATGAAATCCAAGGATCATGGGATCTATAAATTCGAAGGGGTATTTACCTGAATTACGAACAATTTCCCCCTCTGGAGCATAGAGGACTCTGGGCCGGCTTTTGCTACGCGCTCGGCGACCCCGTGTGTCCTCCGATACTGGCAGTGCTGCTATAGCCCCTCGTGATCGTGATCTATAGAACATTTTAATCATCTGTAATTACCGTATCGATTTTGGACATAATCCTTAATAATGTATTGAATAATTAACATTTTAACATCATCAAAATTCTAAATTAAAAATTATTTATTTCAAGTAGGCCCAGTTTTAAAACTCTTTTGAAACGTCAAGTCAGTCTGTTTGTAGTGACTCTACCACCGGTTCGGAGGGCAGACTCCACCGAGAAGAGCCGGCAAGAAACTCAGCAGATCTCTCTGTTTTTACATAATTTTACAGTTTACAATCTTTTAAGTTTTCTATCTTGTGAGAGATGAGAGCAGAGCCTATTTTCAAGCAGCCTTGTCGTTAAGAAATTAATTGTATAGAAACCTATATATATAATTGAAACTTATGCATTGGTAGGTCCAAAATTACCTTGGGAGTCATATTATAAAAGCATATACTCAATCCCACAAATAACTTTTGCAACTTTTTGCAAAGGATAATGCATATTTCACTAACGCACAGTAAGGCGGTTATTTATACCCACTTTTCGTTTATAAAGACTAATTTTTCATCTTACAAATACTATATTGTTATAAATATATTGAGAAGCTACCGTAATTATATTTATTTCTTTAAATTTTTCACGGAGAGATTCACGTGATTTATATTGACCGTAAGTACAGCACTTTTTAGGCCAAGTAAACAATCCTTGCTGTTTCAACGTCAGTAATATACTGAAAAGCTTACAATCAAAGGTCTTGCCCAGAAAAACTTTGTAATCTTCCATTGTTCGTGATTCTCCATTTATTATTGTATTTTTATTCACCTTTACATTTGGTAAAATAATTTCCACACGCTTAGTTTTTTTTGCAGTTAAAAGTAAATTATGAACAGTAAACCAGTACGACACATGCGATATAGCACAGCATCGTACTTGTATTGAACTCTTACAATTATTATTTAAAAAGAACACAATCCAATCACTTGCTCTTAAATTGTTTGTCTATCTGTCGGTTTTTCTGGTATAACCAATGATAAAAACGAGTAATCTAGACTACTTTTTACTGCGATCTGCCCGATTTGTTTGATAAAGTCCTTTTCTCCGAGGCCCCTTGAAAGTGTTACGAGAAATGGAAAAATAGAATGTCTGCTCATACAGTTCTTAGTATTAGCATATTTTACTGACCTTCTTATTGGTGACTCTATAGGCAGTGGGGCGCTTATACCAGGACTTAAAGCGGGAGCTACCATTGCAGTGCCCAAATAAAACGTCTCTACATCTGCGAATTCATTCCGTAACTGAGAAAAACTTCGCACCTGTAATGAAATAATAAAAAATGCGTTATATAAATCTGTCTCGAAGGCCTATTTTACAGATGTAGCCAATAAAGTATTGATTCACTTTATACAGGTTCTAATAAAAAATGGCTACTGCTTAGCTACCATAGCGCATAAGTAACATTCCCGCGCAAGTAAGATTGGCATTGTTTTCGAAACTATAAATTGCCCTGTTATCATTTAATACTTAAAGATCGCGTGATAAATCCGTCTATAATGTCAAAAATAAAAAATAAAGTTTATTACCATTTCGATTTTAGAGCGTTTTTTGTGTGTCTTGTAAACTTAATGACTTTCACTTGAGCAGTTTTGTTAACTAACGACGATAGATGCTCAAAGAATCCCTGCCAATTTTTTTTATATATGTCAATAAACACACACAATTAAGAACATAAAAGTTACCTCTTGTCCAGTTATTGTGTACATTCTTTTTGCACCACTCATTTTTAGGACTTGTCCTAAGTCTTCCAAAACCTCTTCGAAGGGTTGAGTCGTGCGTAGGTTCAACAATACACGGCACTGCGGACAAAAATGCAATTAATGGCTCCGAACTTTACGGACAGATAGGTGGAGGATATTTGACCTTAGACCCTGTTAACAGACGTTTAAATTGAATAGAAGCTTGTCGGATTACATGCTTTGCTTTCAGTCGATACGTGTTAAGGAGGAGGTTTGACGACAAAAGATGCCAAAACTTAAGCAACAAGTGTGTTATCTAGTTCGAAGCAGACCATGTCGTGAAGACCCTACATAACGTGGGATGAGAGCCAGAAGATGAAGAAGAAGAGGTATAGGTCAAACGTTTCGGTAATTTGTCTCATAGTGAAGGTAATGTGGCCTATTCTAGAGAGCTTACATAATTGCGCTGGTTGATCAGATGATTTACGTAGTAACTGGTCAGATGCGTTACTGATATCGATGAGTAATCAACACAATCGTCTGACTTTTAGTTAGCCAGACAATTGCGTTGATTAATCATCGATATTCAAATACAAAGTTTGTATCTCTAGAGATACGAATATTGCAAGTATATATAATTAATAGTAACTGATAATCGCTATTGATAAAATTAACCAGTAAAAGTAAGAGTACGGTGTATTTAGTTATAGATTTAAGTTATGGCCATTGATGTATGAAAACAAATTGATTTTGATGAATTTCTGATGAATCGGCTTAAAAAGCCGGAAAGAAATTCATCAGTTGCTCTTTTCCAACATATTATCTAGCATTATGATCGTGGCCCGTGGCATACCAAGGCTAAGACGTTACGCGTTACTCTAGTCCGAGCTGGTGGCTTTGGCCGTGGCTAGTTACTTCTTAGTCCGCTAAGCCATTTTCCAACTTTTTTTTATTGTAATATTTGACGGACCAAGCGGATGGCCCACCCGATTTAAGGCGTATGTGTTAAGCCTCATGGCCCTGTTAATGCACCCACGCCCTTCAGACCGGAACACAGCATTGACAATATGCTGCCTAGCGGCAGATATAAGCATTGCGACGTTACTTCCCCGGACAAGCTCTGCCACAAAAAGCTAGTTACTATTTAACGTTTTAATAAATAGGTTGTTTAGGTCGAATAAACTGGAACACCCCTTCAAAAGCATGTTTCTATCGTAAACGGCATCACATGCATTATATTTACAAAGTTTCTACGCTAATTTGTCATTGTTTAAAAAGTTAGCAAAAACGAAGATTGATCGTCGTTTATTATAATGTTTTATGTAAAAACATAACAACACCTCTCAAGCTAATACGTGACTTCAAAATGGTTATGAACCCTGTTGGTGCTCCGTGAAACCGTTTTATTAGAACACTCCACGACCGCAAGATTGTATTTAAAAGTATAGCAGTCAGAATTATTGCCCTATTCGATTGTAACTAGTGATATGGAGTGTTTTAAAAAAGCAACAACAAAGATTGATTTTCGTGTATTAAATGTTTTCTATGAAAGCATAATGACACCTTACAAGCTTAACATGTGACCTCAAAAGAGTTATCGAAACCGTGTTGGTGCTCAACACCAAGGATTTCTTCATTGAAACCGTTTTATTAATAACCCCTTGACCACGAGATTGTATTTAATAGCTTTTACGGTCATAATAATTAAAGGTCTACATTTTATATCACTCGCTGAGATATCCAGTAAATTTAAAAAAAATACACACGTTAAACAGAGTAGAAGATAAACGTTTGCAAACCATAAAGTTTTTTTTAGGGACAGAAAATCACCCTTCCAACCTAAAGCCAAGAGACATTTTTTTAAAGTATGTAGTGCCTAAGCGCTGATAGCGCACTGGGTAGGAGCTGGACTTCTAATTAAAAATATCGTTTTAAGTAATTAAAAATATCTCTTACTTCGGCGGTTAAAGAAAACATCGTTAGGAAATCTGCATACCTGAGAGTACCTGAGAGTTCTACACAATGTTCTCAAAGGTATGTGAGTCCACCAATCCGCACTGGGCCAGCGCGGTTAACGACAGCCTTAACCCCATCTCACTGTGTTAGGAGACCCATGCCCAGTCGTGGGCCGTTAATGGGTCGATTTGATGTAGTGCCAGCTTTTTATCAGAAGAGGTAAAATACTTAATGTTTAAATGTTATTGCCTGTTTTCAGAAATCCTGTTGGATCCTAAAGTTTAAATAAGGACGAGGTTTCTATTCTAATTTAGTGTATTGCATTCAAAATTCGTTTATTTGAAGTAGACCTAAGCACTTTACAACGACAATTCTGTCTGTTTTTAGTGACTTTGCTAAAATGCCGGTAAGAAATTCATCAGTTACTCTTTTTCATACAAGCAGAGCTGCTTCCAAGCAACGTTATGTTCTAATTGTTTCTATTTAAATTTTAGGGCTGATTTCCTTAACCGACTTGAAGATCAATTTGCAATTGAGTCTTTCAAATCAGTAGATATCTTCTGATGACGATTCGGTAAAACTCAAAAACATGCGTAGAGATCACATTTCGGAAGATCTGCATGAATCTGATACGTCTGCTTGTCGCGGATTGTAGACTTATATTCAGAAATGGATAGCTCTTTACAATGAGTAATGCCACCCTATACAGACTGGTTTCGTGCAACTCTGTTATGTTGTTGTATTTTTTATTATGCGAAGCGATAAGTGTTTTTCAGAACTTGTAGTAAAATGTGACCGAAACAAAGGAATATGTTTTTCAAACAGTAGATTTTATGCATGATAACTTACACATTAATATTTTACTATTCGGATTACCATATAATAAAAGTTTTTTTTTTATTTCAAATCACTTGGGTATGGAGCAGTCTTGACTCAGCAGCAGCAGTTTTCAGTGGGGCGGCATTTCGGAAACAAATTCAGTTGCCATCGTTTACAAATACGTATAGTAGTACGTTAGTGGTCAACTTAGTACTCATTCTAAGTTGACCTGGGAAAGACGCTACTCAACCCGCCCTCCAGGTTTGGTCAGCAAGTGTGGTTGCGTACTCTGTTAGCGGCAACGAGTTCGGACTTTTCGCTGCGCAGCGTTGTGTTTTCCATGCTGAGCAGTTAAAGTTCCTGGGAAGCAGACTTCTGCGTAAACGTAATCTCGAAGAAAGAGGCCGCGTAGTGCGTGCGTAAAGAGTATCCCGTGGCACATTGGGAGGGGGGTAGCTATTGTGCTAGCTAGCCGTCACTATACAAGTCTCTCTACCGTCTGATTAAGGGCCAAGCTATCCCGATCAGGGTGATTAAACGCGATAGCGCCGGCGATCGGCTGAGGTGGTTGGAAGACGGTAATTATACAACTAGTATAACTAATGTACCTGTATAGAATGATCCATATTGTTGATGATCCGTATCACTCGTCCACTGGTGCTCTTGCCGGCATCCGGGGGAAGCACGTCTGACTCAGAGACGGACTGCTTGCGAGTGCCTGCGCGAGACCACCGGCTTGTCCCGGTGATCATTCCTCCGCCGTACTACATATCGTTCTGTTGTTAACTGTTTGCGAGCAGCAATAAATCTTATTTGGTGCTCTTTATTTTCGAATGTATTTACGCTGACTGATTTTCTCTATTTTCGGTAGCTTTCGAGTGCGATAGTGAAAGGGTATGAGAAGATAAAAGAGTGGAAGACTGAGTGAAGATCCAGAAAAGATTTAACTCGTAGAAGTGGTAATTACCTGTATAGAATGATCCATGTTGTTGATGATCCGTATGACACGCCCACTGGTGTTCTTGCCGCCACCCGGGGGTGGTGCGTCTGACTCCGCGACGGACTGCTTTCGGGTGCCAGCGCGGGACCACCCGCTCGTCCCGGTTATGGTCCCGCCACCGTACCACATACCGTTCTTCTTGCCGTAACTCGCAGCCTGGTTACAAATAATGTTGTTTAAAATCATGTAGTATAGTAGTATTCATATTCAAAAGCCTCAGTGATAGTTTTCATGGAAACTAACGTGACATCAACGTTAAACGTCAAAATTTTACGACTCTATTTAGTTAGTCTAGCAAAAAATCACTTTCTTTAACATGAAGATCAAATATCGCCAGAAAACCAGCATGACTTTTAATACCTAGTTTATATATATTATGTTTATGCTCTGAATTATTTATGTATATAATATGATTGAGTATATATTAGTTAATTATTTTATATTTATTTATTATACTTGTCTTATTTATGCAATTTTTTTTATGTATTTGTATTAAGCTATTTGAATCTACATTCAAATAGCTCTAATTACAAATACATAAACAGTTTATAATAATTTTACACCTCCCGTCCGTTCTCGCTCATGTTGCCCTAATCCTAAGGTTGCTTGCCAGAGATCGCTACTAAGCTATGAGGCCGTCTTTTGCATTCTACTTTCGTCTTTGTATTTCTATTATTGTTTCATTTCTCTAACTCATAGTGGTGTAATAATAATAATAATGCCTAAGATTTTTCCATCTTGATCTGAAAAGAGTCTGAAGCACAAGATTAGATTGTTAGACTACGGCTTAAACAATTCTTTGTCTAAGAGGATACCTGTGTCATATAAGTAGTAAGCTGATAATATGTTGATAAAGATTTTGGGGAGTGAATCAATAAAACGTTTAAACAGACTTACCTACTATCTACAAACGGTATTATGGGTAAAGTTTTATGCCGCTTTCTGTAGATATAATAAGTACGAGTATAGTATAATCGTTTGAATCGGAGACCCTGACACAATTCGCTTGATTCACGACTTAGCAAACAACACCGCATATGCCTACAGGCTATATCACATTACATTATGAAATGTGCTTTCGTAGGTGTCTAAGTAACATTCAAAACGTTTAAAGTGTAATTTACTGGAAACAGTTAAGTATTGCACCCAGTCGGCTTAAAATTCATATACAATGTACATTTGATATACATTGATAACACATGCTAATTCACGATATACTGATTCCCGAATGGTGATGAAAGGTTAATGTTTTGCCGACCTTCCTGGCGCAGATTGAGCACTTAATCTTATATTATTTACCATTACATAAGTAAAAGAAACGAATTAATGTGAATGGAATAAAACCACATTTAATGAATCAAGGTTACTATAATTTTTAATAAATATCTTAATGACAAGATTGCCTGGAAGCAAGCAGCTCCGCTTTCATCTCAAACAATATAGAACAATGTATATTGTATAAAATTATGTTGGGAAAAAGCAACTGCTGAGTTTTTTGCCGGCTTCTTCTCTGTAGATTCTGCCTTTCGAACCGGTGGTAGAGTCACTACATACAGTCACACATGAATTTTGAAAGTGCTTATATTAGGCCGTATGAACTGAACTTTTTTTTTTAAGTAAATGTCATCCTAAGGACTACCTTTAAAACATGCGTACCCACGGTAATTAATGTGCCATATATTTTTGCATTGGTATTTTGAGTTGAAAAACTTTGCGCTAGGTAAGTTTGCACAATGTGCAATTTTTTTTTATTGATAATTAAAAACCCTCAACGTTATACTTCCGTTTGAAGTTATGTATGTTTTCCCACATTTTCAAAAGTTTTACGGCGAAATTCAGAATTATATTCCATTCCAACCAGTTCTTGCTGCAATGTTTTTTTGTAATTTCTTATGAATACCAAGGCATTTAACCTACTTTACTTATGACGGCCGATTTCATGCGAGGTATAACTAACATTACGGGTGCGAAATAAATTCTGTACTACCAATTACCTTATTAATGAAGAATTTCATTAAAAAATCTTTATGGTTTTAACTGCTTTAGAATTTATTTTCAGGAAAATTAAACTGTTGTCCATGTTTGCCATACAAGTATAGGTGCTTATGGTTTATAGTAATAAATGATGGGTACAAGCGGATAACCCACCAAGTGGAAAATCGCCTATAAACAGAGAAACATCGTAAGGCATGTTGGGAACGCGACCAACAAAGTCCGCCTTACGTCCAACAACGTCAGGCATAGCTGTTATGACGTTACTTACACCGGTGACCACGCCTTTCAGACTGGAAAACTGGCGGTAGAATAAAGCATGGAGATAGTACCTACATCCCGTTCGCGTGGTTTGGGAGAAAAAAGAGTGCAAAATACGTAGGTGGAGCTCCTGCGCATGAAGGACATGTCTGAAACTCCTTAGCATATTAACTAGTTACTGGCCACAGGGCTTAAGAGATAGACCCACAACGCTGTTATAATGCGGATTGGCCAGTCTGTAACCCGATTGCCCGAGAGTCGCAGGTTCAAATCCTATAGGTTCCGATAAGTTTTATATGCATTTTAAATTTTAAAAATTGATAATTGCTTCAAGTGTAGGTAAAAACACTAATAAAAATTATATTATATAAAAAAGCAATGTATCATCTCTTGTTTCAAACGTGTCTCATTGTAATATGGACCTTTGAAAAAGTAGATCTAAAAAAACTGCAACGTTTCCTACTAGATGACGCTACAGTCGCTATAAGACTGATGTGAAAGGCATATACTAATTTCGGCGTCGACGGTAGGAGAGCCGTAGCTTACTTGTTGAAAGCGCTCAGGCCGCGATTGCCCGAGAGTCGCAGGTTCAAATCCTGTCGGTTCCGAAAATTTTTATATGCATTTTAAATTCATAAAATTGTAACCCAGTTTTAGCAAAATATCAAAAAGTCGCCATTAGCACGGCAGATCATTGTCAAATGTATAACTAAGGCCCATAAACCAACATCGAGAAAAGAACAGGTATTGGGTTAATAATGCTTAAGGCTGAACTTGCGAATCCATTCTTAACATCGGCTTGTTAATAGAGACTTAGTGGCTACGAACAGTTTACTTCGTGCTACGATACGTAGCAACCTACACCGATACGCACAAAATTTTGCAACCAATAAAGCCGGTAGGAATCTATATATTCCAGCCTCGACAACTGTCTATCTATCCAATGCCCCTCTACTAACGCCCTACAACATAAATTAATAATCGTTCCTTAAATATGGAACGGAACAGAACGCAAAAGAGAATACCAAGATTTAGAAGATTATTGCACTAAGAACGGAACGCTAAAGAGGCCAAGATTTTTTTATAAATAAATATAAATCCATGATTGGTTTAAAACGTTGTTAGAGATAGATTGTTAATAAAAATCAATGTAATGTTTTAAGATGACATACTATCATAATATATAATCTACAGAGAAGAGTAGAAAAAATATTTGCACTACAAAATTCAAACTGCAATCTAAAGATTTTTAATTAGATTGATTTTATTTATTCGGAGCGTAAATCAGCCCCTTTAAAAGAAAACAGGATTCTAGTGGAGTCCACACTATTAATTATTGTTCTACGATGCAATTTAAGGAACATAATAAAAAAAGAAACCCGTTTGTTTCCTAAATCTTAATAATGTCAAAAAAAAAGGCTTCAATATGTAAGTAATCCAAATATAAGATAAGAAAATCAAAATTTTCGTATATTATCTTAAGTACCTTTTAAATATTTATGTATGCCCTTTTATAAGCACTTACATTACTGACAAGACGTCCAATACTTCACTTAATTTTGTAACTTACTTACTTTATAACTTTTGTTACCCTCAACCTCAAAAAATATTTACGCCCTGTGATCCCGATTGGATCACCTAATTATATGTTTTAAATTCCAACTTTTAATGTTCATTTTATGTGGAGAAAAATGACTAGACAGACCGATACACGAGGTACGTTTCCATTAAGAGTTGCAGTTAGTACAAGCACTTTTTTAATATGTAGACTAATAAAACGGAAAGTTGGGTACTGACATTTTAGAAATGAGGAAGCGCATTGTATATGTCTATGGAGTTTTAACTATACCAGTAGAGATTCTTTCGATGCCTTGCGGTTATATGAAAATATAAAATAAATATACTACGACAATACGCACATCGCTATCTAGCGCCAAAGTAAGCGTAGCTTGTGTTATTGGTACTAAGATGACTGATGCATATTTCTATGAATAACATACATAATACATATAAACACCCAGACACTGAAAAACATTCATGCTCACAGACATTTTTCAGCAGTGGGAATCGAACCCACAGCATTGGGCTCAGAAAGCAGGTACGTTGCAAACTGCGCCAATCGACCGTCTATCGTAGAAAGATGAGGGTGAATTCGAATGCAATCGTTCCTTAGGACACTCCTAACTAGCCCGTTGAATACCAGTAGACTCCCCCTATACCGATAGACGATTCACCAACTAGAAGACCAACTGAAGAACCCAAAGTGCAAATTTTAAAACATTACTTCTATGCTGGCCCCGTATAGAAGCCGATGGAAGCAACTGGTATGCACAGGGTTGCAATTACACAATAGCCATGACGTTCAGCAATGAAGAAACGACTAGAGACAGAGGTGAAAGAGAGAGCAATAGCCAGGTAAGCTGAGAGCGACACAGACAAAAGTTAAACTGCCAAGTTAAAGAGGAACAAACACTTGCACATGAAAGATAAAAGGAAAAGATTAATAAAAATAAGTACGTCAAATAAATATTGAAGGCAAGTAACGGCAGTTGCATTGCAGCTAGAAGTATGTCCAGTAGACCTTGGCCGATGCAATTTATTAATCTTATACCAAATCCATAGTTCGTAGTTATCTACGATTTAGAGGTTAAATATGCAACTAAGTAGAAACGATTTTTTTTATATTTGGTTTTGCAACACATTGATTCATTTCGATGTATTCGGGTATCGCTATGTAGAAATCTATTAAGGGTAGCACCCCTCCCAGGTTATTGTGATGCTATATTAAACTTTTCCTATCAGGTAAGATCGCAGACAAATTCATTTTCATCGAGTTCGCTCATCATTATCAGCCTACTAATCAGAGAGGCATCAAGAGCTCACCACGTTGCTTAGCGTATTCTCAGATGAACAGGTTTAAATAGCACCAACATCCAAACTCGGGCTGGTACTGAGAATTTTTTAATATATAACCCAAATACCTGTTGCCCTGACCCAGTTATGGAACCAAGGATATCGTGATCCGGAATCTAACGTGCTCCAAACACGAATGGGAATACATCGAACGTAGTACGATTGATAACATTTAAAAATGGCGCCAACCAATCGCCATTTTGTTTTTATTTTGAAAAGATTATAGCGAGTGCCACTTGGGATGATGTAAAGATTCTAACGATACCTTAAACAACTAAATCTGTTCACGCATTCTGAAACGTTCAGAAGTATTGGTCGAATAATAAAACGAACACACATACATATGTACATGAATGATTAAAAATAATATCTTACATTTATGGAAATCCGCCATTGTTCCTCTGGAAAGGCTAATGAAGTTCAAATAATATAATTTATAACTAAGAACTCACCATATTATCAGTGATAACCAGGTTGTCGGCGCTTTTAGCGTAATACCGAATTCTTATTCGCGATATCTTGCTCAATTGCCCTGCTGGGGCAAACGTCGGGCAATCACTGACGATGGTAAACAAAACCCCCACGATAACGGTCGAATTATGCTGACGTCCTTGGCCGATGCTACCAGGCGGTGGTCAACCCGACTGTTCGCCAAGGACACCTCTTATCGCGTACACGCGTAGGTAATTAGAAACTACAATCACAATGGCGTTCTCGACCACGCAAGATTTGAGAAAAGGGGTCTCTCAGATTTTAGTGGGTTATTTGGTTCGGAGTTTTGAAGAAAGTGTTATGTCGCGGACGAGGTCAAGTGAGAAATTGCTGCATAGCAAGTAGACTGCGGTGTTTTGTGGGTTTAGTACGACTGGAAATGTTAGGTATTAGAAACTATATAATGATTTTTTTTTTATTCAAACGTTTAACAGTGCATGTAGTCTGTTATGGACAATAGGTAGATACACGTTTCAGGAATTGCTTTTAAATAATAATCAGTTTTGGAACGGGTATTAAATCAAGCGGTTCTCTGGAGTTCGTGGAGATGAACTCTTATAACCTCGTTGGTTTAATGTTAAGCATAATCGATTTCGGCTAACAAGGAATAGGTTCTGATTAAAAGATTGGTTTGAAATTGTTAGGTATTGGACTTTTAAGTTATTCGTAATACTATCCGCAGTAAGGAAATAATCGCTTTCAAGTGTGAATCCCTGTGCTTCGGAGAGCACGTTGCGCCTTTTTATTATCGCTTCCGTTAAAGCCCACAAAGCCCTATTGGAGCAGCGTATGGGAGAGAAGGCGTATGCCCAGCAGTGGGACTTTAATAGGCAAGGATGATTTCTAAGTATATAAGTAGAAAGATTACGAGGTGGGTAAGGCAAATCATATCACTCCTTTTACAGTCCCATTTCTGGGCATTGATTGATGCTCATTTTACCCAGCAAACCAGTGCTCAAAAATGCTTTGTTCATCGCGGAAATGCAGCCGATCTTGGCACCATTCCACGCGGGCATGTCTTTTGTAGTGATTAGTTTAGGTTTTATTTAGTTTGGTAGTAAAGAAACTAGACACGTGTACTTAGTTTACAGTGGCCCATTCACGGGGTAATCCTTTGCTTGACAATCAGTCGCAAGGGAGATCGCTAACACGGATTGCAAGTGTACCCAAGTTACACCTTTCTGTGTAAATAAGTAAATAAATAAATATACTACGACAATACACACATCGCCATCTATCCCGAAAGTAAGCGAAGCTTGTGTTGTGGGTACTAAGGTGACTGATAGCTTAGGCACACTTGCATAAACATCAGCAACACCAAAGTAAAACCTAGCACTAGTTGGAAGGAATTGGTTTATCTGCCCATTGTAACCCCAAATCGTAGTTCTGAGCATAGTGCATGAAATTCGAAAATGCGCGTCAGAAATGTTTTTTATTATTGGTGGTAAAAGAATACCAGAATACCAGGTTGTTGAAGTTACGCTGAATGAAAATCCATTTAACGTATCCTCGATAAACTCACGTTCCTAGTTTTATATAAGTACATTCCTTGTTATCCACCTAGACAACAAGGAATGGTAACTAGGTATTTGCGTTACGCCTGCCTTTACAATAGAATGATTATTATATTTATATTGTTAGTAATATATAGGTAATATTGTTTGCTGTATGTTATCACCACCCTCATTAAAGAAATAATTCTACGCAAGAATTATTCAGAATGAACGCGGCACACGCAAAACTTTGAATATGTAAATATAAAGAAACGAATTATGTAATAACAAAACAAGATTCGGCCATTATTTTACACCTAGTTAAATACTTTGGTCATTATCTGAAAAGTATAATATGTACTTTTTTAGTCACGTTGCGATATGTAAATTCTGTGTAGATTGTAGGTACAAGCCACTCATAAACCCCAGGGGTATGTTCATCATATATATAAATACGTACCGCCCAGCTTTTCAGTAGCATATTTTTAATATTTAGCAGTTTTATTCAATCGGTGCCAACAAGTATCATGAAGTACCAACGTTCAAAAAGAATCCGCCTAAATAACTTTTTATAATAACGTAAGTAAGGTAAGTAAAGTAAGTAAGTAAGGGAAAAATAAAGGCAACTCCTTCAGGGTACGACGACGGTTGGATACGACGAAAAAGCTTAAAGTCGCTGTCTAATGTGCTGAAGCTGAATAAAACTAGCGGGATTCGCTTCGAATTCGGATTGTACGGACCTCGAGGCTACTCGGGATTGTTTCATGGGTATAAAAACTATGTCTAAGGGGTATATAAGTATGGTTTGCTTCACGTCCATGTTAAACATAGCGGCAGCCGGTTAGAGGCTCGATCAAAACTTTCACTTTCACTTCAATATTTTTATAATTATGAGGAAAGTGAAGTGAAGTGGGAATATACTCACAGGTGACTCGGGCGTGTACACTGGCAGGGATATGACTGTGAATGGCTCGTCGTCGCTATCTTGCATGGAATCAGCTGGGTAATGCCAACGATACCTGCTTGGACGCCACAGATTCAATCTATTCACTTTATTATTATAAAGAAAGTGAAGTGAAATATAAATATACTCACAGGTGGCCCGGCATGTAAACTGGCAGGGATATGGCTGTGAATGGCTCGTCGTCGCTATCTTGCATGGAGTCAGCTGGGTAATGCCAATGATACCTGCTTGGACGCCACAGGTTAAATCTATTGACATTATAAATATAAGGAAAGTTAAGTGAAGTATAAATATACTCACAGGTGGCTCCGGCGTGTAAACTGGCAGGGATATGACTGTGAATGGCTCGTCGTCGCTATCTTGCATGGAGTCAGCTGGGTAATGCCAATGATACCTGCTTGGACGCCACAGGTTCAATCTATGTACATTATAAATATAAGGAAAGTTAAGTGAAGTATAAATATACTCACAGGTGGCTCCGGCGTGTAAACTGGCAGAGATATGACTGTGAATGGCTCGTCGTCGCTATCTTGCATGGAGTCAGCTGGGTAGAGCCAGCGATACCGGCTCGGACGCCACACTTTCGCTCCTTTATACACTTTAATGTTTAAAAGTACCTTGCTTTATTATTATCAGTGTCCAGCTTTCTAAGTCTTAATATTTTCACATAGATTATAAATATATTATTATAATTTATGACTTCATTCGAATTTATATATCTTTTAAGAAATATATATATTAAGGGGCTACTTAAGTTAATTAACTGGTAGATTATTCATTCATTTCTTTTTAAGACTAGCTTATTTGAGAGCACGTGCAAAATATTTTTTAGTTTAAGTAATAAAAAACAAGTGGTTCAAATCTTTAAAAATAATTGTATGAATGCAAGTAAGCACGCGAGAAGAGTTGGATCTGTTAGGAAGCAGGTTTCATCGTTTACGTTTCATGTTATTTTCTCCACCAGCAGTTAAAATAAATGAAACATTTCTCCTTAAAATTTTAATTTCGGTAATAATATTTGTCTCTTTTATAAGTATGAAGTATGAATGTTTTGAATATCATGATTGAGTTAATGGTAATTAGGGGTATGGATAACACGCACGAAACCATGAAACAAAATAAAAATGTGTTGATGTTTTATGAGTGACTACAAAAGGCTACAAAAATATAATAGATATTTATCTCCAAAAGTCATTCGCGTTCAACACCTTTAAGCTGGCCTTACACTTCCGGAATATCTCTCGGAATTCGTAATATGTAATTATAATCTTAAATTTCAGCACGTTGCCTTACACATAACTTTAAACTTTACTCTTGTCTCACAGGAAAAAGTTCTTTATGGAAGAGAAAATAATACTAATCGCAATGCTCTTGACTACATAATAAATAACTGGTAATCTTCTTCGTAAAATAAAATAAATAAATATACTACGACAATGCACACATTGCCATCTAGTCCCAAAGTGAGCGTAGCTTGTGTTATAGGTACTAAGGTAACTGTTGAATATTGTTATGAATAAAATAAATAAATACTTATAATATACAGATAAACACCCAGACACTGAAAAACATTCATGTTCATCACACAAACATTTTCCAGTTGTGGGAATCGGACCCACGACCTTGGACTCAGAAAGCAGGGGCGCTGCCCATTGCGCCAATCGGCCGTCCGCCTGTACGGTTCGACCGGCCGACCGTCAAACGTGCCTTACGTGCTTTAATCCTAAATATTCCGAACCGGTATTCAGAACGCTCGTCAGTATCATTCTTACAGATTGATCTGAGAAATTCATAATCTAAAAAAGTCAGAATATGTGTGCAGCATACTGACCATGTATGGAATTACAAGCATTCTGAATTAATAATATGAATCCAGAGAGACATTCCAGCTTTGTGAGTCCAACCTTCGCTCATTTATCGACTCAATAACTTTTCAATAAAATTTCGAAATCGATTCAACTCAGCCTTAAGCTTCACCGTTGTCTAGTCTACTAGACGGTTGATGAGTTGTCGACGACTTATAAGCGAGCTTTTGACAAACTCCCTGGCGCAACGGTGAGCGCTGAGAATTTTAGTAGTAGGTCCCTGGTTCGATTCCCTGCAAATTGGGAATTAATTTTCTCTGGCCTGGCGGGAGGCTTTGGCCGTGCCTAGTAACTACCCTACCGACAAAGACCTGCTGCTGCTTTCCACCAGGTGAGATTGCAGACAAGAGCTAATTTGTAGTCCAAAAAAAAAAGAGCTATCGATAGTCAGAAGTGTAAGACGAGTGGGAAAATCGTTATAATAATAAAATAAATATACTACGACAATACACACATCGCCATCTAGCCCCAAAGTAAGCGTAGTTTGTGTTATGGGTACTAAGATGCCTGATGAATATTTTTATGAATTATATACATAAATACTTAGAAAATACACATAAAAACCCAGACACTGAAAAACATTCATGATCATCACACAAACATTTTCCAGTAGTGGGAATCGAACCCACGGCCTTTGGTTCAGAAAGCAGGGTCGCTGCAAACTGCGCCAATCGGCCGTTATGCACTCATATCTGACTATTTTCAGTTTTTTGATGGTCTCTAGATGATTCCTAAGCTACTTTTGGATCTACCAATGTATAAGTTTAAGCATTTTCTTAAAACGCATTTATAACAGCAACGTTATTATACAATTGATGGCAAGGTTGCTTTGAAGCATACGGCTCCGCTTTCATCTCTTACAAGAGAAAATAATTAATGTTGAAATGAAAAAGGTCAATTGTTGGTGTTGGAAAAGTGAACTGCTAAGTTTCTTGCCTTGGTAGAGTCACTACACACGGACAGACTTGACGTTTCAAAAGTGCTTGTATTAGGCCTACTTGAAATAAATGAATTTTGAATTTTGAATTTTGCCGGTCTCTTCTCGGTAGAATCTACCTTCCACACCGGAGTTAAGAGTCACTACAAACAGAGAGGTTGTTGAGAGTGTTTATAGACTAAGCTTACTTGAAATAAATAAAATTTAGAATTTGATTACGATTTAAACAGCTCCTCTTCTGGGTTTTAGTGATACTGTTTCGTCAATGTGTAGGGATGACGTCATAACTATCCATTGCATTGCATATTTGCATATTAGTTACCTGTAAACGTTATATTACGGTTGATTTGATCGGAAAATTGCTGGGCAAGGGTTTTGCCTTGAGAATGGGGCACTTGAGTCGCCTTGAGAGATTACCTTCAATTTAAAACTAATAATCTGAACATTTAACATGAAATGTTATTTGATAGGGGTTTAATTTAGTTATTACGTTCTTGCTGTCGAACAAAAAATTGTGATAATGGTGAAGTAAAGCCCACCAACCTACACTGGAGCAGCGTGAGTTTATGCCTAAGACCCTCTGTCTTATAAAAAAGAAGTCTGTGCCCAGTAGTGGGACATAAATAGGTAATAATAATGATAATCGACATAAATGAAGTATAGACTTGGGCAGACGGGTTGGTGGTCGCAGTAGGTAGGAGTACCACAGAGATCGAAGCTCCCAATCTCAATTTCCTTAGTCGTAATCGTACGACACCCGCGGGTATAGGTGGTGGTAACTTTATTATGATCTGCCATCACCACCCACTACACGCACATGCGAAAATGTGTCGGCCATTTTATGGAAAAGTGATTCGAAATAACAATAGCTACACGATATTGCAATACCCGGCGTTACCACTTGAGCTGTCAACGGTAAATATCGAATTTGTCACGCGACCGTTACTTAAGTCACGTAACTAAGAGAAACATTATATTAAATATAAAGAAATAAAGTGAGAAAGTGAATGGGCGCTTTTTATATTATGCGTGTGTATTTATCGATTTTTTCACGTTCTTACGTCTCTGCACTCTGCTTATTTTTTTATTTTCTCTACAAGCCCTTGACTGAGTCTAAGATCGTTAGGGGTGAACCTGTTGGGGGTATGGCAGTTATATCAAACCCGTACCCCTAATCCGTTTCCACGCGACCGTACCTGAACGCTAAATCGCTAAGCAGCACGTCTTTATCTTTCTTTGTAACTAACCACAGCAGAAGTCCTCCACCAGACAAAACTGACTGATGGACGTCCACTACTGAACATCCGTTTATTGCATCGATTTCCAGACTGTTATAGAGTTAAAAATATGGCTAGAATTTTTTAATATTCTGTATTTAATATTCAATTTAGTGAATTGGAGGTCCCTGGGTTTAATTTTCGGTTCGGGAAGAATATTTGGATTGTATTTCTCTGTAAAAATTTAATGTGAGTGAATCAGTGTAGTTAGGAAATTTGATCTGAGTACCTAGAGCCAGACTCAGTATGTCTAACAGTCCGATAGACTTCAATATCAAACGAGTCTCTTAAATAGTGAGATGCCAGACTGCGTTAACATTTGCGCACTTTGTAACCCTGAAGTCATTTTAAATTAAAACGAATCCATACTATCTATTATAAATATGAAAATGTGTTTGTTCATTGGTTGTATTGTCTATTACTGTTGGTTGTTTGAACCAGCACACGAGAACCCGATCAGCAGGTCCTCAAAAATTACAGGTACTAGGAATAAGAATAAACGACCAAATCTTGCAGCGGAGTAAACGAATTTAATTCAAATATTGGTATTTAAACTTTTGATCATAAACAATATAGAATAATAGAGTTAGGCACTTTTCACACTATCTAGTCACAAACACAGTTAGTCCACACCATCAGCTTTATCGTGCTGATGTCATTGGCGATGACAATACCTATGTTCGGCTTAACCACTGTACCAACCTTGATGAAATTTGGCACATACATATGAAGCATGTTGGAGAAGGTCAAAAACTAACGTTTTCACGGTTTTTTTAAACCGAAACAAGCTTATGTATTAGCCCCCCTTAAAGAGCATTGACGGCGTTAATGTATAAGAAAATTTAAATAAAAATCAAGCGCTTTTGTTATTATTAAATATTATATAAAAGTTTGATGTTAATTTAAATAAATAAACATCAAAATAATGGCATTCATTCAAGTGTGATTGACCACTGCGCAATGCGCATGTCAACTTTCGGTACCCACTCTTTATTACACGGCAAATACTTTAGCCGATAGTTTAACGCATTAAATAGTTCTGAACAAACTTAAACATATCTTATCCAAGAAAACAAAAATAACAATAAATGTGCCAAATTTTAAAAAGTTTTTTTTGAAACCACAAAAAGGAAGGCCGTAAAATTTAAAATTTTATCGTAGCAACTCGTATTATGTCGTAGGCAATCCGTAGCATTCAAAGTTTCTTGGATCTAGGAATCGCATTTTAGAAAAACTATTTTCTTATTTCGGATACACATCAAGATCTAATACCTAAGTATCGTCTTTTAAAACGAATTAGTAAAATGCATGAAAGAATTCACTTCTAATATACACAATAAAAAAAATTTAAATATAAATGCAATAGAGTTAGTTAGACAGAAGGTACAAACAATTAGGTGGCGAAATGGAAGACTTTAAAACAAAAAATATTTTCTGGTTAGCTTGACCATGACGCAACTGAAAAACTACTCTCGCTTCACTATGAGGATAACTGAAATTATTGTTGTTATGAAATGCACGAAATGAATGCATTATTAAATACCCAATTTTGAAATGAATTGTTTCAACAATTGCTTAACTTTGCCAATGCCAATCGAGTGAAAAATAATAACACAACACGAAAACAAACATTTTTAAATGTTAAATAGGCATCCGCGTTACAAATTACCTAGTGTGCAAATATATAAATAAATTTAAAAGCGGGTTTTCTTTAAGCAAACTGTAATTCACACTTATGCCACTTTCACTAAGCCGGAGTTTAATCGGAAATTCAATTGCAACCGATTATATAGATACGTCGTCTTTACGTGCCGCCATATAAGGTACTAGACCTAAGTAAAACAGCTGATGAATCCGCACCAACAAAACAAAGCCTCCACTGTGGTCAAAAGAAGAACGTAAACGTCACAATGATATAAGAAAAACAGACCTTATAATGTAACCTTAAAGCTTTAAGTTGCACGAGAAAGCTCTGCGCATAGGTCAGTTCGACAACAACGACTGTTTAGATTTGAATACGGCGTTGGCGCGGGGCGGTCGACAAACCAAGGTCACTCTCGGC
Organism: Pararge aegeria; assembly: GCF_905163445.1. Classification (NCBI taxonomy): domain Eukaryota; kingdom Metazoa; phylum Arthropoda; class Insecta; order Lepidoptera; family Nymphalidae; genus Pararge; species Pararge aegeria. The sequence continues at coordinate 17,082,923 of NC_053185.1, read as the reverse complement.
TAATCCACGCAACCCAAGAACAGCTCAGCACTAAACCGATATACATCGAACTTCATAATTAAAAGCCCTTTATGGTGGTCTAACGTGCTACAAATATTAAGGAAAGGCTGTCGAGGAACACGCGACACGATAAGCTTAAGGATTACGCATTACAAGATTAAGTGAAATTAGGCGAAGGTTGTATCAAACGCTGGACCTTGATCCAAATGTTTGAATTGCCCAGTAATTTTGCCAGACTTGATTGTTATTTGGAACGTTGTGAAAACTATTATGAACGACTTATACGTATACATAAGAGAATTTAACTATTTGCCGCTGCTGAAAATTATCTTTCTTACAAAACTTATTTACTGAACGATTACATTAGTAGTTAGTTTGTTATTTACAAAAACTAACTTAATTAAGTTAATTGCCGTGTCTACATAGATATTACATGCCGCAAATATATAAGTTGTAAAGCATATTTTTTTAGCCCTTGAATGCAATCTCACCTGGAGGTTATTGATGATGAATCTAAGACTACACTAAAAGGTTATCCGGTTTTCAGTATAACCTGTTAGGGTGAATGGCAGTTATATTAAACCTATACACCTAATTGGTTTCTAAGTCGTACTGGAACGTATAATTAATAAGAGGCTCATTTTGTCGGCGTATGCCTCCCACTATACCAGACCAGATAAAAATCAGAAATTATAAATTTTGAAATTGCACCTACCTGGCTCGAACCTAGGACGTCGACCTTAAAGCTTGAGCGCACACCGCTGCGACGGGGTGGTCGAAAACAATTAACGACAGATTATACATACAAGGAATAAAATGGAAATAGAGGTGTAGGGTAAAATTTCATTTGCATGACCGCACCATTGTCGGAGGGCTGTCGAAATTGGGGATATAGGTCAAGCGTCCGATGGCGTTTGAGCTCTGTACGTGATACGCGAAATTGCAAGGAAGTGTACACGTAAACGATCGACGGCACGGAACTGTGCGAAGACCTACTCTTTTTTAAGGTTCCGTACTCAAACCGGAACAGCTTTGTTGCCTACTGGTTAGCCCACTAGTTCTTTTTTTATTTTATTTTAATAAATGTAGGGCCGGTTAGATGGTACACCTCGGCCCCAAGTCTGCTATTTTCGCCTGTTTACAGAGCAACACATCGTAGGGCATCCAAGTAGCAACGTATACCGCCCTGTGTCCGTCAATCTGAGACGTAGGTAATAAGCACTCATGTGCCTATAAATACACCAGCAACGCACTTCGGACCAGAACACAGCGTTGCAACAATGCTCTTTAGCGGCAGAAATAAGCTTGCTAGCACTACATCCCCGGATGAGCTCGGTAAGAAAAAGCTTCTATTACTACTAGATCGCGAGGTTAGATTTCTCTCTGTTGCCAAAAATGAGTGGCTATTGAGATATTATGCTAAGAAATTCTCTCAGTACCAGCTCAAAGCTTGGCGCGGTGTCCATCCCTGGGCACTTTACTGGTCGATCTCGGTTATAATCGCTAATAGTATGTGATAGTCCATCCACCCACATCAGAACAGCGTGATGTATGCTCTGAAAATATCTATATGTATAAATCTCTATCTGTGAAAGCCCCATCAAATCAGTTAAAAACTTAGACTCACATAATGTTACACAGACATACAAAAATTATAAAAAAATGGTTTATCTATGTTAATCATATAAATATGAGCTGAATAAAAGCAAAGACGTACATTTAACTTAAGGAATTTCTCAGTAGATATAATAATAATAATAATAATAATAAATAAATATACTACGACAATACACACATTGCAATCTAGCCCCAAAGTAAGCGTAGCTTGTGATAAATGATAAATTAGCAGATTAGCAGTTACTCTCTCTCTCTGCAATACATATGAAGTGTCTAACAAGGTTTTCGTTTTTTCATGACAAAAAGATCATGACATGTCCACGATCCAAGCTATATGCTATAATGCCAAGATCAGGTTAGCTGTACAGCCATGCCATAGGTTACGAAGGCTATCTTTGAAATCCCACTGGCGTTTTTCCTGGATAAACAGTACCTTTTGTCCATCTCCAAGCTGCAAGCCGTATATGAACCAAATTTCATTAACATCGGTACAGTTGTTCAACAAAGATTATATAATAAAAATACAAACAATCATACAAATAAATAAACATACAGACCCATTTTCGCACACGCAAAGATTTAGTATAGTGTATGTTTTAACGGCTTTTAAATAATTTGTTTGACGGCCGACTGGCGCAGTGGGCAGCGGCCCTGCTTTCTGAGTCCAAGGCCGTGGGTTCGATTCCCACAACTGGAAAATATTTATTTAATGAACATGAATATCTTTTAGTGTCTGGGTGTTTATCTGTATATTAAAAGTATTTATGTATATTATTCATAGAAATATTCATCAGTCATCTTAGTACCCATAACACAAGCTATGCTTACTTTGGGGCTAGATGGCGATGTGTGTATTGTCGTAGTATATTTACTTATTTATTTAATAACTGAAAACAAATAAAATAATACAGACTTCATCTAGAATGTCGTCCTCAAGATTTAATATATTAAAAGAGCAATGGAAAATTGTTTACGTAATAAGACTGTAGAATGTACGCATAATCTTACCTTTATTAGTAAGATGCCGCAACTTTGTATTAGTAATATAGAAGATAAGAAGCCTGTTACATAAAGTCGATCAAGAAAATACGAGTAAGTTAGGTTCTATATATTACTAACTTCCTGTTACTGTAAAGCGTTTCAGGAAATTAAAATCTAAAGTGGCTGTAAGTTCAAAGTGAACATACATTTTTATGTTATAAATGCCAAATTATAAATGCCATGGTAGCTAGTTACATATGTTATCGGAGAGCACGCTAAATCCTTGTTCCCGGTTATTAATTATTAAAACCCACCATCCCGCATTAGAGCAGCGTGATGGGCTCTGTTCTAAAAACCTCTCTTAAGGGAAAGGAGTCCAGCAGTGGGATAGTAATTGCAAAAGAATGACAACAGTTTACATTCTTACTTAGGTAATTTTTTTTTCTGAAATTATGTTTTTTTTTTTATTTTTTAAATTCTGCTTTTAATAAAAAGTTACCAAATTTATGTAATCAAACGTAATGAGGAGCTACATAAAAATCGACTATAGAAAATTAAAGATGGCAGAATGCTAAGCGATGTATGCTACGAAATGCTACAGTCAGCTACGCTCCAAACAGGCTCTTTTGAAACAGTGTGTTTGAAAGTTACTAACGTAGTATAACTTTGTTATATACGCGCGCTGTGACATTAGTTAAAGAATGACAAAACAATGCATAACTTCTCCGATTTTACGGTTATTAATGAGGCCCTAAGCGTTATTAGCAACTTACAACGAGCAACTAATACTGAATAAAGCAAGTCTGCCACGACTTCTGGAAAGGCTGGGAGTAGAAAGAGTTAGCCATGCTAAAAAATGCCTATGTCCGACAGTTAGCATAATCATGATTATTATATTAACTCATTACCGGCCACTACATGGCACAGGTCTCTTCCCACAATGAGAACGGGTTAACGTAGTCCACCACACTGGCCCAGTGCGGATTGGTGGACTACACATAACTTTGAGAACATTATGGAGAACTCTCAGGGATGCAGGTTTCCTCACAGTATTTTCTTTCACCGTTGAAGCGAGTGATATGTTAATTGCTTAAAACGTACATAACTTAGAAAAATTAGAGGTTCTTGCTGGGATTCGAACTCGCCCATTTTTTTTGTTATCACCATCTCACAGTCTAGGTAATAAGCTATGAAGTGAGAGAAATTCATACCCAAGCTTCAGGATTTCATCTGGTAATTTGTTATAAAAAGATATAAAATTACCCTTAAATGAATTACTAATTTTATGCAGCCTAGTAAGTTTACTAGGCTGCATAAAACACTACAAGTTTATTTTTACTTCTAATATTAATATTGTTACATAGTGTCCGGCTATCGTGTTTTTAAATAGTGTAATGTTCTGAAATCGTCTATTGTTAAAATTTGTTTGTCAAATAAATTGAAAAATAATTGAAAAATATCATTTGTGATTATCGCAAATGGAGTATAACTTTGTAGGTGTAGTTGTGAAGCTTTACTACACATATGAGATTAAAGGTACCTACTGTCTAACAGTGGCAAAATAATGAGCTGTTATCAGTAACTTTTATTGCGAAAGTGCCACGTAAGTACAAGTCTATGTACTGGGAATTGCCTTGATGCATATTAAGTGCAAGGTGGTGCATTGCCCCCGCCGTGGTGTCGTTGCCAAGTTTGCTCTATTGTAGGTGGACCACTATAATAATATTCTCAGGATGTTTCCACTTTACGACTACTCCACTCATCACGTGATGGTGATGACTTACGGATCCGAAATGTGGTCGCATACTATGGGCCTCATAAGAAGGCTCAGAATCCACTCAGCGAGCGATGGAAAGAGCTGTGTTAGAAGTATTCTACGTGATCAAATCAGAAATGAGGAGATCCGTAGAAGAACTAAAGTTATCGTATATTTGCGTGATGATATATAGCCTAAAGTCTTAAATGAATGGGATATCCAACACTGAAATAAATTTTCAAATTGGATCATTAGTTCCTGAGATTATCGCGTTCAATTTAACTGAGATGCCTACTGAAAAACAAATAATACGAACTTAAACAAGGAAAACCGAACAAAATCTGCTTTAATAATTAAAACATACTCAACTTTTACTCTCTCAGGATTTTTTTCCCGAACTAACAGTAGTTAGTTCCATACCGTGAAACTTACATTGAAAAATATGTAGCGATAATGATTAAAACCCATTTAAGATATTGAGTGATTTCTTGAGAAAACCGAACTTTAATACACCTTAGAAACTTCCAAGTAACTATTTACGTAATATTAAAAATGTCAGTTATGGGCTAAGGGAATATCAAAGACGTTATGTCTCCGTACACCGAAATATATTGCTACCCTACTTTATGAACTGCTACATACTAACCAACAATTAACGTAGGAACTCTACTTCGAAAAAAGTTTTCTTGGTTCGTGTCGCTATACAAATGTGTTTTAATGACTTGTAGCCAATTGAAATATCATTTAAATATGACTACATAAGTGATTTACATTAACATTAACACAAGTCCGCCCTGACTTTACACGTGAAGCACCAGAGTCAAAACCGGTTTTTAACCGACTTCAAAAAGGGGAAGGTTCTCAATTAGTCGGAATCTTTTTTTCTTTTTATTTATGTTACCCGATTACTCGAAGACGCCTGAACCGATTTGAAAAATTATATTTTTGCTTTAAAGGGCATACTTATTAGGTTGACCCATTTAAATTTTATCGGTCTAGTTGTTATTAAATATTGTAACCCAAGCAGTGCAGATTTGTTTTTCGTTTTAGTTCGTGGTCGTATGTTGAAGTCGGTTTTTTTTTTATCTAATAATATTTTTATGTAATAGTTTTGGTAAAATATTAAAAAACGCATCTTAAGTGCCTACATTCGTATGAATAGAGAAAAAATATCTTTTACCTAAGCGTTTGACTTGCGTTTAATGAAGTATTATTTTGTCCGTTTTATAAAGCCAGCTATCGAGGCATGATAAATTATTGACGTAAAAATATATTCTATTGCATAACAGTGTACTTAGGAGGAAAACCCGCAATGAAGGTTGGACTTTAGGCGATCCCGCAGTGAAAGTGGATTTTTCATAGCTACTGCTCCCTATACTATACTTGTGACGTCACAAGTTCAGTGTCCTAAACAACATGAATCTAACGACATCCTTTGCATTAACATCCCTTCACTATAAATAAATCAAAGGTTTTGATATTTTTACTGAAGAAAAATTCTGTTACAATGTTAAGGATTTCTTAAACGATACAAAGCTTGGTTGTGAATTGCTCTAACTTAATAGCTTAATATTAATTTACTGTGAGATGGTGATAACAAAAGAAATTACCCGGCTAAGTTTTTTGTGGGCTCTTAGACCAGGGCGCGTTTGGAACCCTCGTAGCTATAGGTTTAAGTTGGCGAACAAAGTTAGCACAATCTCCTTACAATTATGTAAACATATATGTATGAACACTTCATAAGTGCTTGTTATAAGCCTACACGTAAAAAGAAATTTAGATTTTTAGAATTTAGAATTTTATAAACGAACATTAATTAGGAAATGTGTTATTAACGTCAATTAAATAAAAGGAATATCCTTAGCAACCTTAACAACCAAATAAACTCAGCTTATATACAATATTATTAAAATATCTATTGATGGCAGCTTCAACTAAGTTTTGTACCGTTTATTTAACGATTATAAACAGAAAGAAACAGTGAATCACTGGCTTTATAATATGTTGGTACTATACTTATGATTTGTTTTCGCCAATTTTCAGAAACCCTAATCTATCCATTTATTTGACCGCCGCAGTGTTTATCTTGACGAGCATTAACCTTGTCAGTAATAGGGGGAGGGAAAACTACTAATGAAAAAACCTCTACATAGTTTTCTAGCAAATTTCGCCGCCAAACGGGACCGCATAATTGTTTTTATAATTTCCTGTCGCGTATAAAATTATAGCCATAAGCCTGGCGGGTAGGCCTATTGTTGGCTACTTGGGCTTTTGGCAACTTAGTTTAAGGCATACTTTTTAGTATTGGCAACGAAGCTTACTTTCTTGGCAAATTGTGGATTGATTAAATATATCACTATAATAATAATAATCATTTATTTCCAAGAACGTTTGTACAATATCAAGATGTTGGTAAACAATACAGTTATTTTTGAGAACATAACATTCAACTAAATTAATAGTGTGCAAATTTGGTTCAAGGATATTAAAAAGATCAACCTTAATTAAATGTCAAATTAAATAAAAATAAACACTACAAACACATGATAAAATTATAAATGACGGTAAATAAATAAATAAATAACCAAATCGAAATAAATGATCCATAATTTATATTTAAAATTATTTACTTTATAATAAATATTCTTTTACATCATAATAAAAGTTTTTGAGAAGCATTTTATTTAATTTATTCTTAAACATATTAAGATTCATGTTTTCGAAATCGGTTGGTAGTATATTATATATTTTTACAGCCACACCGCAAGCACATTTGGATATATCGGTGGATATAATGGTGGATTGATGAAATATATCACTATGACGGTGGATTGATGAAATATTTCTGGTTAGTCAACAACAAAACAACAGTCCACTGCTGGAGTTAAGGCCCAACGGGAGGTTTAATCACAACGCTCGGCTGACAGGATGGTGATTGCAGTAGATGTTAGTAGTAGTACAGAGGACGCTGCTGCCGTTTTCCGTTGTATTCATTAGTCTAAGGAGAAGAGAGGAGGGGCGGTGACAACTCTATTCTGATATGCCACCACACGGCTAGACGCTGGTTGCTTGTACATAATCACAGATAATAACTATGACAGAATGCAGGGACCAGTCACCGAGACATTTCGTTCTGGCGTCTAGTCGACAATGAGAAATAGGTCTTGGTCTGATAGCTTTGGATGTTTATGAAATATCTGGTCACTAGTTCTTAGACACCTATAAAACGAATAGAAAGTTAATAAACATTCGCAAATACACATAAGTCGTTAAAATGTCGGTTGTGCTGAGACAAGGTGTTGGCAACTAAACGGATGGATTATCAACAGTTAGTAATAGGTGAAAACGCAGTTACTGGTCGTAGTTGCGTAAACATCAATTTAAAGTCACATGCAATTACTTAAACGCTGGATTAACAGCATTAGTATTTCAATTAAGAGATAAATTTAAAGATTTTAAAATAATGACAGTGTATAGTCAGTACATATTTGAAAATTTAATGTACGTTCATAAAAACAATTCTAAATTTAAGAAAAAATGTAACTGCAATAATTTAAACATTAGAAGTAAGAATAAACTTACAGTGCAATATACTAGGTTACATAAAATTCATAATTCGTTTAAAGGAAATTGCATACAATTCTACAATAAACTACCAATTGTCATCTTGGAGATGTCTCTTAAAAAGTTCAAAGTTTGTATTAAACGTAAGCTTATAGAAAAGTCCTATTATAGTATAAAGGACTACGTAAACGATAAAAAAGCTTGGGTGTAAATTATTGCTCTAACCAGGTTGCTCTTCTAATGATTTAAAATGACATTGTGAGATGGTGATAACAAAAAAAAAACACCCGGCTAAGTTTGAAGTGGGCTTCTTCTTAGACCAGGACGCGTTTGGAACCCTCGTAGCTTTAGTTTTAAGTTTACGAATGTGGTTATCGCCATCATCTCACTACCGTGTAATTCTTATGTACGCATCAAAAGTGCCACCTATGGGCCTACTTGAATAAAGATATTTTTGACTTTGACTTTGACTTTGACTATTATAAGAATCAAATTACTAAGATAATAATAATAAGAATAAAAATAAAATAAAAAGTAGAAAAAATAGCCGAAAAACTTCATCACATGCGATGAGTTTATTGGTAAATATTATGTAGGTAACTCCTTCATAAAATATATCCATTAAAACTGCTCAAACGATAAAATTAAGAGGACTTATTAGTATCTAATTGGAAGTTCGCATATAACCATCAGGCGAATTTGTAGTCTAACTCTGACTCTCTGGTCATGAAATAAAAAAAACAACTAATAACGTCACACAAGCAAAAGACCGCACAATTCGCGATAAATCGTTCGCACAATTCCCTGACGTTAAAAATTACTTTCAGGCGGAATTCGGTAGCAATTAACAAGTTATCGACAAAAGTTAAAATTACGCTAAAACGTAACTAAATCTCGGCAGTTAGAACGTAATCAAAATGCAAATGTCGGAGACGGTGCGTGGTTCTTATCCTGTGACCCAAATCACAAGGACGCGGCCTCGTGGATTACTTCTATGAGTAAACGTTGCCTAAATACTTACCTCTAATAATTCTTAAAATTCAAGGTTCGATTTTTTATTGCAACTTTAACTTAAGATTTGTTCCCAGTATCTACTTACTTAGCAAGTGAGTGAACTTGTTAAAACAATAATTCATCGTAAAGTCAACATCTCAGAGGATGCTCCGGTGTCGGAGCGAAACGTGCGTGGAGGGTACATTTCCGAAGACCTGTTTGGTGTGGAGTGTGAAGAATGAAGAAATTATAAATTTCACTATACAGATTCTTCTGCTTTTCGCGGAGTATTATAGCACATTAAGCTTAATTTTACTTACCATGGAATTCCGCAAAGAAACGCATACTTCAATCCAATATTTGTATTTTGTATTTGGATTTTAGTACTTAGAACCTATACCTAGAATATGCATCGGTAAGAGCAATTATTTATGTACCCTAATCTAGTTCTTATAAAGGCCCATAAACTATCTCTGAGTGAAGATGAAACTTTACTAACTATACTAACCATGGCATTAGTAAAGTTTCATATTTTAGAGAAACTGGTTGCGAGAACGCTACGCCATTGATTTCACTCAACTGTCCCTAAAACCTAATAATAATCGTAATCAAAGAGCCGAAGTCTGTTACATGTACCTGCTAACCTGCATTTGAACAACGGGTTGAATTTAAGGCCTCCCGTACACATGGCAATGTAAGCATAAGATACTCGACGGGTAAGGTATCTAAGCCATACCAGCGAATTAGTCGCTAAGATACAGACTTGCATCGAATTGTGTACGATTTGGCGAAGTTCTATTACGTCATATATAGATACTTTATATAAATATAACCTTTAAATACCAACGCGGTATTTAAAGGTGATATTAAACTATTGAAGTAACCCATTAGTGACTTTAAACTTAATAAACTGACATGTCTCTGTCCGGCAAGCGCTGCTGGACAGAGACGTGTCAGTTTTTGATATTTGTGTACAGGAGTATTGGCACCAGCAGGGTTATTTTATTTACTGGAGTATTGGCATATTCAGGCTAACCTAAGTTTAATTCTCAACAGAGATACAGTTCTTTTTACGTAATCTGGGTTGGCAACTGAGATTTTGAAATTTTTGATGGATCAATTTTATAGTTTCTAACGTTATATTCTATCGTCCATGATGCTAAACAGACCTTATCAAAAATGCTCCATCGACTGTGGGAGTAAGGGAATAGAGTTTGCACTCCTACTCTTACTCGTTGCCACTTTCAACTAGGATTTTCCTCTCTTTTATAAAAGAAAAGGGGGATTATACAGTAGGATATCATTTAGGCAAACAATAGAGTACCAAATGAGTATAAGTATGTAGACATTGTAAACTAAAACAATTACCGACTTAATCGTATTCGTTTAACCCATTTGGTACGGATCACGCATGCCACATAATAACATAGTGAAATTTAAATACATTGTTTCCAACCACTGTTGTTATAGTAATTAATTCTTACATTTTCTTACTTCAAATAAGTGTGTCACCCACACGTTAAAGCTTGTCACATGTTAAGTACCCAGATATATTAATTACTATTGACCCGCCCCGGCTTTACACGGGTATAAATTATAAAAAATAGTAAAGTTACTGCCATGTTCACGACATTCCTGGCGCACTGGGGAGCGCTCTGATCATTTAAGGTCCCAACTTCGATCATGACAATACGGGGAAATTTGGGAATTATTAATTACTCTGGTTGGATTTGGTGGAAGGCATCGGACGTACTCGTAGCTAGTTAATACCCTTCCGACAAAGCCGTTCCGCCAAGCGATTTAGAGCTGTACCATCCTGATGCCATTATGTCAGCACTATTTGTAGATCTGCGAATTTAGTTTAGAGTTTTATGCAGCACACAATTAGCACCAAATACAATAGAATATCTTACAGTGCACCCTACACGAGTTTTTCTCATACCTATCACTTGTGGTGCCAAACACGATAACGATTTTAACAGTTTGAACTTTGCCTTAGGCTCTATTATCTTCTAGTCCAACGAACTTAGCGCACTTTACTTTGACCTAACACGTGTAAGAAAAAAGGTTAACTTGCAGTTTGACATGATACACTAACGTAAATATCCATCTACTTACTTTATGTAAATATATACAATTTTTTTTTTATGGTTATATGAATAGTGTACGTCGCAACCTATTAGATAAACTGTTATATGTTAGGTAGACTTAACTTTTAGGTATAATTTGCTGTAATTAACCCTTGTTTATATGTAATTTATCTGTGAAAATCTGTTATTAGTGTTAATTCAACCAATGTATAAACTATTTTGTATTTACAGCTGTTGTTTTTTTAATTAAAGAAAAAATAGATTAAAATATCATACTTTTTTTTCCGTCATATGCATGCGAAACGTTGTCCATGTTTAGTTAGTCCTTGTTTAACTCTAAAACCGGGCAATGGATCTACGTGGCTATGCTTAATAGAACGGCGAAACAAAAGTATGTGACAGATAGTAAAAATAAAGCTACAACTTACCTTAAAAGTCTTGTAAGACGAAACAACATAGGAGGCTCCATCCTCCAGCTCTTCAAGTCTATACTTCCTGTCGCCATCCATTCCGAAGATGAATCTCGCGCCACGTGGTAATTCCAATCTTTCCGACAACCTGTCCAGTAACGCATCCATAGAAACCAAGTCCCTGCCCAATTTGAAACGGAACTCAACGCCCGGGTGGAAAGGGTCTCCATTCCTATAGAAGGTCACCCTTCGTGCTTTCCAGTAGTTAAGGTTGGCGTATCGACTCGCCGGTTCAGGTCGATCAGGTCTTATGTTCGGACGCGTTTCTGAGCCTTCGGAAACGTCGTCCGGCCGCTGTGGTGGCGAAGGCGGTCGGGAAGGGCGCCAATCGGGGGATTTCTCGTCATCAGAAGGCGGTTGCGGGTCCGGCTCAGGTTGCTGGGGTTCGGGGGCTGCGACTGGTTCTGCCGCAACCTGGGGACGGAGGCGAGGTTGGCGCGGTTGCCGTTTAGTCAGCACGCGACGCGACATGATCGCTGACCACTCGGCCGCCGACTGGGCGGTTGGTCGACGTTGCGCTCTTTTCATTTTATCAGCTGATAACTACGCATGTGATGCATAGTCGGCATGCTTTTCATTCATGGCATCCATCAAATATACCTTTTGGATTATTCGCGAGCTTGCATAAACCTACCTACTCGTAATATGTAATGTAAAGTCAATACGTAAGCGACAACTATAAAAAACGGAAAAGCTATGTATTAATAGGATTCGTTTCATTTCAATGTTGTTTATTTATTTCAATGTACTTAACAGTCGTTGTAACTGTAAAAAATAGTTTTAAATAATATTGCTACGTTCATTTTATTATGCATTGTATAAATAATAAAAGAATAATTATATATTTATAACCTTTCCTGTCTACATAATTTATTGGTCTACCATTTGTCATGCATTGCATATAAACAAAATAAGACAATTATTTGTTATACCCATAATCATTCATGATTACAACAGATCGTTAAAGTTAAATAATTAAATTAAAGAACCAGTTCTCATATCTTATTTAAAGGTATGACTGATGTTTCCTTAATTCGATATAATTGAAAATAAAGAAAAATTCTGATACTAATAGAAAATAGTAAAGTTTAATAAAGTATCACAATGTCAGTGAAAAGCTATATGTTATTTTATTTAAGTAGTTAGAGTTTATTCCTCTGAGATGTTTTAGATAAGCGTAACGAGTTCAGCCCTTGCGCGTGACTAACGTACCGAAGTCACGACTTTCAAGTTTCACGTATAGACATTAAGATTCATTTTTTGTAACTATTAAATATGTTGTATGAATCATAATATTTGATTCACCCGGGGGCTAAAAAAAAACAGTGATTTAATTTTCTAGGGATCCGTACCTAATGTCTGCTAAGGGAACTATATCAGTAAGCCTGAGCTGTCCGACTATCTGTCCAGCTGTTCATCTTTTATTTTTATTTCACGTCACGTTAGACCTCAACTGTAATCTCACCAGGTGGTAATTTTTTTAAATAATTTTAATTGACAAACCAAGCAGAAGGCGTGGCAAACCTAGAAACAGAGCCCATCGCAGGTCATTCAAGGAACCCGTCCTGCAAAGCGCTCTGTGACCATCAACCTGATGCGTAGGTGTTAAGCATCATGTGCCTGTAATTAAACCGGCAACCACACCCTCCAGACCGGAACACAGCAATGCTGCTTGGCAGGAGACGAAGCATGGCGGTAGTACTTTCCCAGACAAACTCTGTCACTAAAAGCTCTACTACTAGCGTAACCAAGTGACAACAGAGTCGAACATGGTAACGGATCTTTTAGGGGGTATGGCTGTTCTAATTAGGTCTGGTATACCTAATTAGAACAGCCATACCCCCTAAAAGACCGCTGCATCGGAGAAATAATTAAAATCTTCTATATGGCTATCCGCAGGCTGTATCTTATCAACCGTATAATTAGAGAGTTTAAATTTTCGCAGAAACATTTGGCCAATATTTCACTTAACAATTATTCATTATAAGTCAACATCTGAGGATGCTCCGGTGTCTGAACGAAACTTGCGTAAAATTGCCGAATATCTGTTTGGTGTGGAGCATAAAGATCGAAGAAGTTATAAACTACCATTCAGATTCTCCTGCTTTTTGCGGAGTATAGCAAATTGAGCTACATTTTCATAGTATTTCCCAGAATGTGTATTTTTTCTGCCGCCTTATTAAAAATAAAAAGTTGAAAATGAAAGGAGTCCCTATACGTAATTGTTTTTTCTTGATTTTAATTATGTTTATACAATAGTAGTGTTTCATATTGCAACTGGATACGGAACCCTGCTTATACAAGTCCAGCTGGCTCTTAACCGGTTTTTTCTTACCATAATAAGTAAGCATAATAAGTTATGGATTTGCCTACATGTACATGACTTTCGTGACAAGAAAATTACGCTTCATTACTGATGCTACGAGTGGGTAGGTTTATTTCAGAAAAAAACAGTAGTTTAAATTGCAAATTAATATTAAATAGTTAATCGACTTGGTTTATAGGTCGGTCTGGTACCGACTATTCCAATAAAGTACAAAATATAAAATTTCTTGTTAGTCGAATTAGTAATGTGCATGTACCCATTAAACCAATAAACCGGGTTGCATGAACATTGAACATATTTATAAGTTTATTAGTGAGTACCTACTAATTGAGCTAAAATTAAAAGCATAAAACCGGGATTATATATGCTATCGAGTATGTCGAGTTCGTTAAGGTACGAGTTCAGTTATAAAAATACATAATCACATACCTGCCAATATTTATTTAAGGTAATATATAAATGCCGCTGCCATCTTGTATTCGATTATGATAATTACTTAAAATAACTTAAGGTTAAAGCACTCCCAAAAAAAATCCTTCAAATACGATATTATTAGTAAATTAATAAAATATACATATTACTACTATCACCATTAGAGATAAGGCTGCCTTTGCACCCTTGCACTAAGTACTATTAAAGTTTTCCTTGTGTTTTTCTTTCTGTGTTTTGTTGCAATAAAGTTTTCTCTGTTCTATTTTATTTCATTACATGTTAATTGTTAAAGTAATAAAAAAGTAATCTTTACTACTTAAGTTGACAAATTATTCCAGTTAGAATTCAGTTACCAATGTCAATTCAAAATGAAAATAAGTTACCTATAGTAAATTTAAAAATGCACCCGTTATAGACATCTGCGTGCGTAAAAACAATTGACTACTCAGTTTATGCAATCCTAGTAGTATACTATTAATTTTTTTTGGGATTATGAAGCATGTAAATCTTTATAAGTTACATACATACAAGTTAACATACAACCTTTAGTAATGTGGTAAATGTTAAAAATGTATTACACTACACTGTATTTTTGTTTTAATTAACCAAATTCTATAGTACTTACCACCGCAGCAGCAGCCATAGATTCCTCGGAAGTCATTTAGCTAACAAAATACCACTTCAGAATACATCGACTATCACAAAGAAACACTTAATTATCAAACAACGAAGTTCCGAACTCGGGTGAAACGCGATCGTGAGTAGCGAAAATTTTGCCGCCAAAACAAAATTAACGTAGCCTTCTACAGGTCCGCGTCGTAATTACATCAATAGATTTGCATAATTTTCGTATTATTACTGGTGATACTATAATGGTGTTATAAGAGTGCTATAAGAATTGTTGGGAAATATAAAATTTCCACGGAATAGGAGCGAAGTCGTCCGGCTATGTATTGTGAAAGCAATCGAGTGACCGTTTCATAGTGGGTGCCCGGAGGGGTGGAGCGGCCAGCGCTCCCGTGTGCTTTACACCGGCACGGCATGTAACATGTTTTAATTTAATATCGTTACTAGAGTGGCAAATAGGGAACCAAGTATTCTATTGCAATTGTTTATCCGTGGTCGATCGATGAAGATCAACAAAAAGTAGAAAGGAAAAAAGTTTATAAAAAAAGTCTTTTATTATTATTAAATTGTTGGGGCAACAATTCAAGGTTTGCAACAGCAGTGCATTTTTTACTGATAAAATAATTAATTGTGAAAACGTTAGAAACTTTAGAAATTCAGCGTTCTTCATCACCTTGCCTAAGCGGTAAGTCATTGGCCCCCTTTATATCTCTACCATATATAGTGTTATGACAAGTACAAGAACCTAGAAAGTTTTTGGGTATTTTAACAATACCCAAATGCCAAAACAATAAAGTTGACCATATATGCAACCGTATTTAAGCAGACTACTGCCGTATCACCATACTCTACCAATCCACATTGGAGCACAGAGTAGATCTATGCTCTAAGTCAGAGTCTGTGTCTAGTCGTGGGACATTAATAGGTTGAGGATAAGGCCAGATTGCATGAAATCAAAAGATATCATAACTCAACATCATCTGAAACATTACAAACGCAAAAATGTGTTGCGTAGCAATATAGCAACGGTTTGACGTGATTTTTACATATACTTCGTCACTTACTTGGTGCAAGCCTTGTGGTAATAAGACATAAACTAGAAATTCACACTTCAGTTAAGGATTATTAACTGAGTGTGGAGTTCGGCATAACTCACCTGCTATTGAGATTAAAGTGTAATCCAAACAATTAAAGTGTAATTCAGACACGCTAAAAAACTTGTTCTGACAAATCTCATCGGCTAAACCGTTTTTGGCAAGATGCTCACAAGGTACAAGCCGTTTCCAGATATCTATTTGGAGTGAGAAAAAAACACAGAAATTCTGCGTGGACTTCTTTAAAGTTTAAAAATATAAGTAAATGGCCGTGCCGCTATATCGCACATTTGTCACCAATCGGTCATAGTCATATACAAAGCTATAATAGTTTGAGCGTGGCGTGCCTATATTTTTTTCACGTCTCCCCTTTTAACGGTTGTTTGCTGTTTGTTATCGGTTTCATAATAATTAAAGGTAATTTTCCAACAAATTCACTTCTATCCATAGAGTAATCTAATTTTCCTTCAATTCTTCTTATCATTGAAATCTTTACGCGTTATCATACATATAGGTACCCAGTATAGTGATTATGAGACCTTTAATAATAACGCCCAAATATACTTGACAGATTTTTATACAACTTTGTTGTTAAAAATAATAATAATTAAACAACATACAACAATCTTAAGTAGCGGGAATTCACTACTTTTTCAATTTATTATAAATGTCCTTCCAATATATATAATTTAATAAGGATATATTTTAAACGGATTTTGATATGACTTTCGCCTATATTTAATACTTAGAGAAAACAACAAATAATCATTTATAAACCTAAAAGCATTAGGTATAAGTTCATCATTTCACACCATTACCGGCCCAC
This sequence comes from Pararge aegeria, assembly GCF_905163445.1. NCBI lineage: Eukaryota > Metazoa > Arthropoda > Insecta > Lepidoptera > Nymphalidae > Pararge > Pararge aegeria. The sequence goes on along the minus strand of NC_053185.1, from coordinate 17,066,147 downwards.
TATAGGGCATGGGTCTCCTAACACAATGAGAAGGGGCTAAGGTCGTAGTCCACCACGCTGGCCCTGTGCAGATTGGTGGACTCCACACACCTTTGGGAACAATATGGCGAACTCTCAGGCATGCAGGTTTCCTCGCAATGTTTTCCTTCGCCGTTAAAGCAAGTGCTATTTTATTAGCTTAAAACGCACCTCTGACTTTTCTAAGTTATGTGAAGATAAGTCAGAGGTGCGTTCTGGGATTCAAACTCGGCCCCCCGAAAGTCAAGTCGTCACACCACTGAGCTATCACCGCTGCGCATTATTAGTTAGTGATATAAATATGTTATATGCAACTGTCGATAATTAGGTATTAAAAAACCCCTTATTACGCAACAGTTGCATAAATACCTACTAATATTATAAATGTCAATGTAAGTTTGTTTGTTACGCTTTCATGGAAAAACTACTAAACCGATCCTCACGAAACTTTGTACACATATTCTTGGAAGTGTTAGAAGTAATATAGGATACTATTTATCTCGACATTAAGTTCGGTTTTTTTGTGAGAGGGGATGAAAGTTTTTGACGATTTTACACCATAACTCCGACAAATTATAACCGATTTAAACAATTATTTTTGTACTATAGAGGTTATATGGGTTTAATTTTGCCCAAACTGTGGTTCGAGGTAGAGGACAGAGCTCCTCAGTGGACAGCAGCAAACCCCTCATTTAAGGCTTAGCGATACTGAATACTTTAAATTTTTTTAGAACTACAACTAAATTTAATGCCACATCAAAAAACAAAATCAAACGCAGACGAAGTAGCGGGCAACAGCTAATAACTAATAATATAGTTTGCTAAATTTTAAAACAATTTCCCCTTTTGTTCCTATATACTTCACCTTTAAAGCCATAGATATTTTATTGCTTAAAAAACGCACATGATACCACAAAGCTAGAGAAACGTGCCTGGGATTGAACTCTGAACACCCGAAAGGGCAACCGAAGTTTCACCCACTAGGCGATTTGTGCTTGATTTTAGTATTGGATAGAAGCAGGCGTTACTTCGCGAAAACACAGTACCTATACTGATTATGAGATAAATTATGAAAATCACGCTTAATTCTCGTAATTCATTTTAGTACTTTAAATGAATATAAAATAATACTTTTAAATAGTAATAGACTTAGGTGTATAATTAAATCTTCTCAGTTTTTTATATTAACTACCAGTTTCGCCATTACTGTGACATTTCGAAATTGATTAACCGCACTTAAGATTAATATTACAGTTACATGGTAATGATCACGCAAGCTGACTTGCAATGCTTATGAACCTATAAACGCATAAAATAAAACTGAGTAGGTACTTGACTAAGTAGAAGAACAATGCTGATTTATAAAAAAAATACTGCATTGGAATCTATGTTAGGAGCTACGATGATAGAAACAGTCACAAAGACTCGCCAATAAGATTGCATACACTTTAAATTCAAGCCTATCACAGGCACCTATAATGCAGTAGTAGAAGTTCATTTTGTGACATAGCTTCTCCTGGAAAGTACTATCCCCGTGCTTATTTCTGCTGCAAAGCAGTATTGTTACAATACTGTGTTCCGGTCTAAAAAGCGTGGTTGCTGGTGTAACTACAGGTATATGAGGTTTAACACCCGCGCCTAAGGTTGATGGACACAGGCAAGGACGTATTCCTGGCATGCCCTGATAAATGTTCCTCGGTTTGCGATGGTTTGCCAGTTACTATTATGTAGGGCATCTACTTTGTCCGTCATAAATACTAAAATGCGTTCTTAATTTTTTTCTCCAATAGTTACTATGATTTTATAATTGCATTAGCGTTTTTAGTTACACTTGTAGGAGTTATCAATTTTTTATAAATTTAAAATGCATACCAATATTTTCGGAACGGACAGGATTTGAACTGCGACTCTCTGGCAATCGCGGCCTGAGCGCTTTCCCAATTAAGCTACGGCTGTCCTACAGTCGATGCCGAATTAGTATATGCCTTTTACATCAGTTTTATTCTTCTTCTTTTCTTTTCTGAATTCCTGCTTTTGCTACAAAATAAGGAGTAGCAAATCTTAGTAGGTAACCAGTTAACTTGGCTTATTCTGCGAGACTTTCCTTATTAATTGCATTGAAATTTAGTTGAAATTACACAAACCACTTATGCACTTGGCTACTAGGTACCTACGTATGAATAATAAAGAGCTATTTTCACGGTAATTCTTCACCATTATGTATTTAAATAATTTTTGTATTTGCATAAACGATTTGATTCTTAGACTCGCGTTTCGCGTGATGTAGGCTGGGTTATACCTACTTGAAAAATACATACTTGTCTGTTACGTTGTGTCCTTCAGTCACGCAGCAAAAAAAGATTGACTAGATATGCATACAGTTTGTTATTGGGGTGAAGCGTGACATGGATATTATGAAAATTAAGCTTAGTTTGCTACATTCCGCGAAAAGCAGGAGAATCTGTATGGTGTAATTTATAATTTCTGAAGAACTTTAACAATTATTCGTTGCAAAGTCAACATCTCCTGATGATGCTCCGGTTTCGGAGCGAAATGTGCTTAACATTGCCGATGATCTGTTTGGGTGGAGTACAAGGATTGAAGAAATTATAAATTTCACCATACAGATTCTACTGCTTTTCGCGGAGTATAGCGAATTATTTTCATAATATCTCATGGATTTCCGCAAAGTAACGCCTGCTTTTATTCAATATTTAAAAGCGTGACATGGACTTTTTTCACTAAGGAATTGAGCTAAAGCGTAATTATATTATAGTAGTAGTGGAGTGGAGTTGGAGGAGTAAGTGGGGAAATAGGCATACATGCGAATAGGGCACTTTAAGTTTCGTTTTATTTAAAGATCATTGCTCAGTTTAAATTTAAAAAAAAACTTGTGTACTTATGTACACAAGTTGTGTGTGTGAGAAGTTATACTTCTTTGGCGTAACAAAATTGTGTCTTTCGCCTTATTCTACGTTTGCAGAAAAAACAACACTAACACTAGATTATTTCTAGTGTTAGGGTATTTAATACCTTAAAAAATATTTTATTATAACGCATTATCTAGTTATCTCTTTATCGGATTCACTCAAAATTAAAATTTGAGATTTTTGTACAATTGAATCAATGAAAACACCAGACAGAAAAAAGCAGTACCTCACAACTTATGATAAGTTTCCCATACAAATATTCATCCGTAACCCGCATCCGTCTTGCAGCTTGCAGCGCTACCTACCAGGTACAGTTTTTTTTTTTATTATTTATTTATTTATTTCATTACATATTGTACACATAGCAACTACAAAATACAAAATTGTAAATACTTCACAAATTATTTAGATGTATAATATTTATAGGTTATGGTTATTAGGTAGGTACATTTACATCGCAAAATACCTATGTGCAATTGTAAAACAATCCAATTGTTCATTGACTACTGAACTAGTATAAACTGTGTTTCAGTAGTCAGCCTTCCTCAATTATACAGGAAAAATTACACAACGAGCAAATAGTGAGAAATTTTAACAAAGGACATTTAAAATAAAATTCATAATTATGGCATGCAAGTATGTTCATAGTTTTATTTCCAAACTAAGTTATTCGCGGCCCGTCATCGCCGTACGTGTTATTTTGTACCCATCCCAACTTCTAAGCGATAGGTTCAATAAATATAATTTAAAATTTAATTTGCAAGTATGTAAAAATACATAATATTTATATTATTTTATTTCTTTCGCATTTATAATATTAGTAGGATGGTACGTATGCATTCGATCGCTGTCCCATATGCTTTGCGACTTGCTGTTATCTGTGAAGAGTTATGTCCTTTATCTCGTACAATATTTATCAGATCTCCATTAAAATTAGACAATACATGCTTGGTAGTACACACTGTCAAATAAAAAAAGAATTATTAAAATCTGTTTAAATTTAACGGATCTATGAAGTAAAATTGATAAAAATTTTCATCCTGTTTCCCGGAGGAAACTTATTGTTTATCGGGATAAAAAGTATCCTATATGTTGACCCGGAATACCAGCTACCACTATTATATACCATATACCATACCAAATTTTATTAAAATCCATTCAGTAGTTATCACGTGATGCACGGACAGACAGACAGACAAAAATTGAATAAAAATCTGTTTTGGACGCAGTATCGATTATAAACCATAACCCCCGTCTAAATTTTCAAAATATATAAAATATACAGAAATTCCAGTTACAGTTTTATTATAAGTATAGATAGTTAGTGCTACGCTTCGTAGCAATTTCGTAGCTGACAAGAACAACTACAAATTAGTGGTGTTAGTCTCAATGGCCGAAACAAACCGTTCTCTCCTGCAAAAGTCTAGGTGTATACAATTAATCTTCTTCTTCTTGCACTTAGCCCACGATCTACGTTCGGCACAACACATCTTCTCCAAACGCCTGACTTGAAATTTTGTCATTTTTTGTTGGTCCAATTACCGCCCGCCCTCCGTTATATTCCCTTAGTTATTAAAGATTTTAAACTAAGATTTTCGTGGTTAATCAACATTTCTTAAATATAGTTCAACGGGTACAGAACACGATAATCTTTTTGGATTTTTCGATATTTCGACTCAGTTGCATGGATCGTGGTCACGACGGGATTCCCTTCGTTACCTTTTTGTCGATAGACAGGTTCAAATCTATAGACAGGTTACTTTTTATCCCGAGAAATCCAGTGTTACCGGCGAGGTTTTTAAAATACTGGAATCAACCTGGACGAAGTCGTGTATGCCACAGATAGTCAAATATACAACGCACAATCGCAAACTTTTTGTAAAATTGTAAGCAAATAACTCCGGAAAGTGATATTAGAAAGGTGTCGCTACTACGTCACACCTCCTCAGCAAAAAGCAAACGCTAGTGTGTTAAATAGATGGCCGAATAGACGTAGTTAGAACCTACCTAAACTCTGTTTACCTAACAACCACAAAGTGTAGGGTGTCATCAATAAACAGCCAATAACGGAAGCGCTATTAAACTAGTATACCAACCGACTTTTAACCTTAAACACACGCAATAAACTGCATTTTACCTCGTTCGCATGATTTAACTGTCGGTGACAACCGGTGACTGACACTGTCATAATAATCGTCCATCTTTCCGATTGGCTGGCGGAGTTGAATTAAGAACGCCCTCATGGAATTATCCGCCCAGCATCGCGTTGCCTAGCAACCCTGTTGATCTGAAGGCTTACGTAAAGGTTAAGAACAATGAATTATATACATATATGTATCAGTGGCGTGCATAGAGGGTATGCACATGGTATGCAGATGACTAAAATGAAGAAAATCTTCAGTACGAGTTATAAACAACTTAAGAATAGGCATTATAAGAGTCTAATAAAAAGCCTACCCTTAAGTATTTATAACTCGTACTGGAGATTTTCTTCATTTTATATCATCTGTATACCCTCTATGCACGCCACTGATATGTATATATATTCAGTATTCTAGGGGTCCCTCGCGACTTCGTCCGCGTAAAAGTCTACCTTGAAAGATAGACATATGGTGTCACAGGCTTTTTTTAGAACTTTTAAATAGGAACAACTTTTTCATACGTGATTTAATCGAAACTTTTACGCAGCGCACGTACGTAAGTTCTCAAAAGGAAACAAAACCCCCGATTTTGAAACATTCTTCGTGCTATGCTCCAATTAGTCTTAGCGTGATTATATATACTATATAGCATTATTCGATAGATGGGCTGTTCAACACTGAAATATTTTTTCAAATCAGACTCGTGTCTTCCAAACCGGTGGCAGAGTCACTACAAACAGACAGGCTTGACTTTGCAAAGACGCTTATAGAGTAAGCATACATTCAATATAGAATAGAAGCAGGAATTAATTTGCAGAATTCCATGTTATTTTATAAAAAATAAGCTTAATTTGCTATAGTCCGCCAGAAGTTAATCTATATAAAATTAAATTATAATTTCTTTAATCTTTATACTCCACACCAAACAGCGCTCTGCACATTTCACAATGACTATTATTAATTGCAAAGTCAACATCTCCTGAGGTTGCTCCGGTGTCGGAGCTAAACGTGAGTAGCGAAGCGATTGTTTTGTTTTTGAAGATCTGTTTGGTGTGGAGTATAAAGATTGAACAAATTATAAACTACACCATTCAGATTCTACTGATTTTCGCGGAGTATAGCAATTTTAGTTTAATTTTCATAATGCACGAAATATATGAATTTTGAATTAGAGTATGAATTTATAACGTAGAGTTATAACGAGTCAGCTATAATCTTTGAGTGTAATCTCATCTGTTAATATAAGTCCACGTACTGTCAAAAGAAATCAAACCCCTTCCGTTGTTGCGTAAAAGGCCTAGTTTTTCAGTAAAACCGATTAACACATTTTATGTTAATATACATAGCGTTGGAATAATATCATAGGACGATCTTTCATGTCGCTATTTGGGTCAGCACATTCAATCGACCTTCGAGGTTATATTTATTTTTTATGTCATTCATTTGATTTCGCGGCCTTGGTCTAATTAGGACTTGTACTGCGTACCTTTACTGGTAAGTTTAGGTTACTTGTAAAGGTACGTGCACACCGATTACTCGGGAGTTCGTTGGCCGATTTTCTTGAATCAGCAGAGGTGGGGAGAGGAGATGCGGTGAGTTGATTAGCAATTGTCCCCACAAATTAGGTACGTTTATAATTAGTTACCTGTGTGACTAAAAAGATTAATGCCCGTTTTCACTAACGACGTACAAGAATAAGTAACGCCTAATCTTAGAATATTCCTAGCCATACATCTACCTACATTTGACCAAAAGTCACCATCTATGAGTTGAAGAAACGCTGTTTTCTATAGGCATCACCTAAATCATTAGGCGTTTGATTTAGGTTTAACGGAATTAATAAAACCGATTTTTTTTTTTTGAGTTACTCAAGTAGATTTTTTGGATTTAATTTTTATTTTATTTACTAACATTGAAACCACACATGGACACTACACGACGATACGACAATCAAATGCCGCGAGATTTTGATTGGTCTCAACTAGGCTCTGTAAGTAATTTCGTGAATTTACCAGGTAGGTCTATTGCCCCACCACTTAATTTATATATTATGTAGCAGTAAACATCAATAACTTTATATTGTCAAGTGCGTTCTTCAGAAGGACTGCAATTCACGGTGGATCTTTAATTTTTGTACGTAATAATATGATTTGTAAAGAACGAAAAGACATAGTTGGTCTTTCTGTTGAACGCATTGCAGAACGGTCTTGTGTGGAGCTGGAGCGATTTATAATAGTGAGTGTGTACCGACCCCCTTCAGGTGATTTTAGCGATTTCGAGAATGTCATGGAGGATGTACTAAAGCGTTTGTGTCTTTCTACTAAAAAAGTAATTGTATGTGGCGATTTCAATGTCGACATTTTACTAGAAAATGCAACAACTGCTAGATTGCTTAACTTATTTAAATGTTTTAATTTGTGTCACACTTTTAGTGAACCTACTAGAGTAACTGCAACTTCAGCATCCTGCTTAGATAATATTTTTTTCAATTGTGACATTTTAGATAAAAGAATAATTAATAATTTAAGGTCAGATCATTGTGGTCAACTTATTACTGTTTTAAATACTATCAATAAAAGCAGACAAATTATAAAGTGTAGGCCAATAACTAAGACTAAATTAATGCGATTCAAACGTGAAATTACTGCGAAAATCCCTGGTATTGCGTGCGAACATTTTCATCCGGACAGTCTTTATAGTGCACTATTTAATACTATAAAACTCTCGTTTTTAAGACTGATAGAAACAAAGATAATTTTGACGACGTAAACCGTGCTTTGTCACATGTGTCAGACTGGTTTACTGTTAATAACTTACTTTTAAATGCAAAAAAAACCAAGTGTTTGGAATTTGTTTTGCCTAACGTAAAAAAAATTGATAAAAACATCATAATAAATGGAGAAATAGAAAACTCCACTGTTTTTCTAGGAGTGACCTTAGATTGTAAGCTACAGTGGGGTACCCATATAGAAAGCCTAGCGAGTAAACTCAGGTCAGCTGCATATGCAATCAGGAAAATTAGACAGCTTACCGATGTTGAAACAGCTAGGCTTGTTTATTTCGCATACTTTCACAGTATTATGTCCTATGGGATCTTGCTGTGGGGAAAAGCTGCAGATATTGAAAGTATATTTATACTACAGAAAAGAGCCGTACGATCAATATATAAACTTGGATCACGCGAATCGCTTCGTGAAAAATTTAAACAAATTGGTATTCTTACAGTAGCTTCGCAATACATTTATAATAATATAGTCTTTGTAAGGCATAATATTACTCTTTATAAATCAAAAGCTGAAATTAACAATCGACTTACCAGAAACGGTCATAAATTAGTGATATCTGCATATCGTCTGCGAAAGGTGCAGAACTCCTTTGTGGGGTTGAGTATACGCTTTTACAACATGATTCCTAAGGAAATTCTTGACCTACCAATGCATACATTTAAAAAATGTGTAAAAACGCATCTAGTACAGCGAGGTTACTATACATTTGATGAATTCCTCAATGACAAGGTAGAATGGAAGCAGCCAGCCTCGCTCTCATCTCCCGCAAGATAGCAAAATGATTGTAAATGTTGATGTTGGAAAAGAGCAACTACTGAGTTTCTTGCCGGCTCTTCTCGGTAGAATCTGCTTTCCGAAGCGGTGGTAGAGTCACACAAACATGCATACTTGACGTTTCAAAAGTGCTTATAAAGTAGGCCTACTTGAAATAAATGAATTTGAATTTTGAATTTATAAACTTGTGCGTACAGCGTAGCCACAGGTTACTTACCTACTTCAATCCACATGGATATAGCTAAGGTTTCCTGAATACTATCATATATTAAAATGACAGAAGTTGAAATAGAGCGGCTTTATCGACATACGAGTAAAGTAGATTTGTGTATCTACAGCAGAATTGGCTGGTGCCAATTCTGCTGTAGATACACAAATCTCTACAGGAAACAAAATTGATCGTTACTAAGCGATAAGGCCGCCTTTTGTATTCTACTTCTGTCTTTGTATTTCTATTGTTCTTTCATTTTTCTATCTCCATAGTGGTGTACAAATAAAGAGTTAAATAAATAAATTAATAAAAATAAATTGACAGGTTTGAAAATAGTGCTGTCCTTTTTAAAATGTTTCCTGTAGAAAAGGATAGCACTTTTTTTTAAAGGCGCTGTGCTTTAACTTTTATAAGAATAAAAGAAAAAGATAGTTTAGTTTGCGTATTTTTATGACCAAAATCAAAGCAAATCTAATGATATCAGGAACAATTCGTGAAACAATTTTTTTTCATTATTATGATTAAGTATCAACTCTTTTAATAAGTTTATTGTTTGTTTTAAAATTAAAAAATCTGTTTTGTTTTTCTTTTTTTTTAACTGTGCACCAAACACCAGTTCAATTTTAAATTCCCCTTACCTTTAGTAGTGATTGCCTGGAAGAGATCACTACTAGTGATGAGGCCGCCCTTACGTCCTATACTAGTTTGAATAAGTTTTGCTACCTGTATTATATAATTATTATTATTACTGTAATTTCCCATTGGCTCAGTTCTTAGTTTATAAATAGCCTTCCGAATATTTAGTGTATTAATTTGACAGAGCCGCGCTATCCTGCCACTCATGGCAATTTAGCTGTATAACAGATACAGTTTGCATTCTCATTGAAACAGTTTATCATTCCGATGAAAAATTTCAAAAAGTTCCGACCAGTTGACGACCTAAAAATGCTAAAAAAACTTATGTGAACGTAATAAATGAGAAAAAAATTATAATTCTCACATAACTGCCTTTATCAGGTAGGTACATTATACATATCTTAAATAAGGGTTTTGTACGACTTACGCGATCAAAATAAGGGCGCACGAAAGTGTTCGTGACACGTAAACAAGCGTGTCGCTGCAACAATCATAATAATCGACCGTGGATCGAATATGAGCTTTATGTATCACGTGTTTAGAATCATTTTCATACATAGGTACATGAGTGTACTCTAATGCAGACTTAACATAAATATATTAAATAATTTAAAAACCCGCAACTCTCAATATAGTGTAAATTATTCTACTAGTCAAGCACTTTCATTTGAAATTGTGAAAAAATATATAATTCGCCATTTTGTGGTAGCGGCCATCTTGGACCGATTTTCATCAAAGTTGGCTATGACACTCAAGACTAATTCACTTGCAAATAAAAAAAAACAAAATCAAAATCGGATCATCCATTCGGGAAATACGATGCAACAGCCAGGCACACATACACACCCAAACACACACAATACAGACACGTCAAACTTATAAGACCACGTTGTTTTTACGTCAAAATTCAAATTCAAAAATTCAATATTCATTTATTTTAAGTAGGCCTAATATAAGCACTTTTGAAACGTCAAGTCTGTCTGTTTGTAGTGACTCTACCACCGGTTCGGAAGGCAGATTCTACCGAGAAGAAGCCGGCAAGAAACTCAGCAGTTGCTCTTTTCCAACATCAAAAATTTACATTTTACATTTTAACATTCATTTTTCTATCTTGTGAGAGATGTAAGCAGAGCCGGATGCTTCCAAGCAACCTTGTCATTAAGAAATTCATCAATTGTATAATAACCTCGCTGTAATATGTGTGTTTTAACAAATTCTTTGAACTTATGCATTGGTAGGTCCAAAATTTCCTTAGGAATCATATTATAAAAGCTTATACTCAATCCCACAAATGGCTTCTGTACCTTTCGCAGACGATATTCAGATGTCACTAATTTATGACCATTTCTTGTAAGTCGACTGTTTATATCCACTTTTTGTTTATAAAGACTAATATGTTGTCTTACAAATACTATATTATTATAAATATATTGTGACAGTAAGTATACCTATTTCTTTAAACTTCTCACGGAGGGATTCGCGTGATTTAAGTTTATATATTGATCGTACAGCTCTTTTCTGCAATATAAATATAGTTTCGATATCAGCAGCTTTACCCCATAACAAGATTCCGTAGGACGTAACACTATGAAAGTACGCAAAATAAACAAGCCTAGCTATTTCAACGTCAGTAATCTGTCTAAAGTCGGAGATAACACCTAGTAAATACTTAAGGTTAGGGTAATTACTAGTAAATACTATTGATGACACAATTTCGATGATCTCCTTAGATTGCGTGTTACTTACTAAGTAAAATAAATTACAAAACTTGAAAAAAAAACAAAAAATATGTAAAATTGCTTTATTAAAAACTTAAAAAACACAACAGTGTTATCAAATAATTTCTGTATCTCGCTTTTTCTTTTTATTTTTAGGGACCTCAAAAGAATGATTAGCTGTTAGTTCATGATCTTTGATATCTGCTTTCTTTTCTTCAGTTTCCAATGTATCTGACTCCCGATGTTTATGTTTCTTTTTAGACTTTTTTTCGGTTTTACAACTGCTATCGTCAACTTCTGCCGTATTCGAAATCGAGTCTTTAACAACATCTTCATGGAACTTTTGTTTTCTTTTTTTAGTTTTTTCCACTTTATCAACATTATTACTATCTTTAAATGATTTATCACTTTCTAATGTTTCTCTATTATTAGAAATGATCAGTTGTTCATTTTCACTTACGGATGTTATTGAAGTGTCTTTTTGATTTTTTCTTTTTTTGCTTTCTTTAGAAGCATTTTCCGTCTCTATATCTAAAGAAATATCTATTATTGTTCCTTTCACAGCTACTAATGATTCCTTGCGGCGATCTTTACGTTTCTTTTTTGTTGTTTCTATTTCAACGGATGTGTTTATTTCAGGTGTATTAATTTTCTCTGTATCACTAGTAATTGTAATTTCTGTTTCTGTTACAGCTTCAGAGTCATTTGTACGTTTCTTTCGGTTTTTCTTGTATGAAATTTCGATTTCGTCATTGATTTCAAGTGATTTATTGTTTTCAGATGATTCACAGATTTCAAAACTCTTGTCTTTATTTTTCTTTTTCTTTTTTTTTGTTGTATTTAACTCAATTTTAATAGCATCTGAGGGTATTTCTTTAGATTCTGAAATTTCATATTCTTCTACAGGTATTTCAAATTTTTTACTGTCCCTATTACGTTTTTTCTTCTTAGTTTTCGGAATATTTTCATAATTCAATTCTCCGGAAACTTCAGGGTTAGCAGTATGTTCTTTATAGTTTTTTGTAAGGTCTTTTTCTTCAACAATTTCATTTTTTGTTTCACATTGTTCAATTTGTACGTCATTGACATCCTCGTTTTGTGTACTTTTATTTTTAAACTTCTGGTCTTTTTTATTATGATTATTTGCCATATTATTATCATCCTGTTGTTTTTCATTATCTCTTAAGTCTTTATCTAAAACTGCCAAAAAGAAACCAATAGTCAAATCAGTATCGGGTTTGGCGTAAAGGCATCTTGTTCCCATACTGCCATACATTCCAGAACCAAAGTTATTCCATTGATCTTTAAGAAGTTCTTTTACATCTTTAACTCTCCATTTAGCTCTTGAAGCTTTGACAATATTTGTAACTACCCTCTCGTTTTCTTCTGGAAACATCGAACATGTGCTGTATACTATTCGCTTTGCGTTCGGAAACGAGTTCATTGCATGCTTTAAGAATTTCTCTTGTAAAGACGTGAGTTTAGCCAGCCTCGTTTCATCGATATAGTTGTGGACGCTGAGTTCCATGCCTAAGAATAAAAATAGATTTTAGTTAAATATGATTATCAACTGTAATAATAAAATTATAATTTTTAAATAGTACAGGGACAGTTTATACACAGCGTATGGGTGTATCCTTAATTTTTTTTTCTTTTGGCTTTACACAGATTAGCCAATGTGAGGTTCCTTAGAATTAGACAGCATTGATATGTAGGTTCCAATCCTGCACAGAGTATTAGCGCAGGGAACTTTTAAAAAAAAGATAGAAATAAATGGAGGACAAGTGTCCTTTAATTGGAACTTCAAAAAACACTAACCCCTCATAAAGCTAGTTAACACAAAGCTTCAATACGGGACTAAAATCCCAAATAGCGTATGTGCAAGACTCTCCCGTGAACTACTCTGAAATCATCTGTAATCTTATTCACCTGATCCCGAACAGCTTGGATCGAGGAGGATGTATTCAACATCATCAAGATCCCCTCTCCTGATCTCCAAAGAGTCTTTTAGAAGAGTTTCCACGCACTTAGACTCGGTCGCTTCAACGTATTGGCAGAGTGTCTCGTATCTCTTTTCGTTTCTTTCCACTGCATATATTTTTCCCTGTTGAATGAGAAATAGACTACAAATAGAGTCTTCAAAAAGGACGGTCATCAATCTTAGATTATAGAAACTCAAAGTTTTTTTTCTTGTCCTTTTATGTCTATTTACATTTTCTTGAGTAAAGATATATCTTTAGTACTCGTATAGAAAATATATTTTTCTTTTGATTTATTATTTATATTTTTTTAATTCTCTTTACACTAAAAAAGGTATAGAAAATTTGCCTTATTGTTAACATAATAAGCAGTGGCGTGCACTTCATAGATGCACGAAGCCACTGCCTACCATACTTTTATACTGCGTACAGAAAGAGGTTTTATTCCATTTTATGCCATCTGTTATAAAACAGACAAGTTAGCGAAAATAGATAATACCTAAAAATACCTTTATTCCCTGTTCTCAAAATCCATTGATAACTTTTTTTTAAATAAATGCTGCCCTGTAATTTGCAATGTGGGCAATTTGCTTGATTTGCTTGGTTTCCATAAATTTAGGTGTTAAGCCACATGTGCCTGTAATCACACCGGCAACCACGCCCTTCAGACCGGAACACAGCATTGCAACAATGCTGTGTTCCGGTCTGAAGGGTCTGGGTCTGGTGATAGTACTATCCCGGCCGAACTCTGTCACACAAAGCTTTACTGCTTCTATAAGGATACGGTAGAATATGATGAACTCTGTGTATGCAACAATTATATTGATAAATAAACAATGTTATGTTATGTTATCAGGTATACGAGGTCTGTCACAAAATGCTCCAATACACTACCTGATTTCTCAAATATGCTGCTAGTTGCGTGGTTTTCATGCCGGGAGCTGCGCACATGTCTAAGACTACACTTCCCGGTGGAGCTGCTAGCAGGTGCACTGCCAAAGCTGTTGCCTAAAAACATATAACAGGTCATTCAAGAGCAAATTCCGATGGTAGAGTCACCGACTGACTTGACGTTTCAAAAGTGGCCTAATTACTTGAAATAAATTAATTTTGTTTTTTTTTTTAATTTTGAAAACTTTGAAAATTTTAAAAACATACAATACTCATTGTAAATTATTAATGAATTTTGAATTTTGAAAACCCATTAATAAATTTGAAAAACGATACTCATTGATACTCATTTATAGTGAAAATCAGTTGAATGTATGGAATTGGGTGGGTTGGTGAAAATAAGTATTTATTTTTCTTACGATATAAATAGATATACTACGACAATACTCATAACGCCATCTAGCCTTAAAGTAAGCTTAGCTTGTGTTATGGGTACTAAGATGACTGATGAATATTCTTATGAATAATATACATAAATAATTTTAATATATACATATACAATATATATATAAATCCGTGGGAATCGAAATCGAATCGAAAAGACTTGAAATCGAATCGAACCCGCAGCTTTGGACTCAGAAAGCAGGACCACTGCCCACTGCGCCAATTGAAAGTGTGTGTTTAATGTAAGTAACATTTTACCTTATCCTGTAAAATAATCTTGTTCTCCAAATACAAGTCATGCTCATGCAACTTAGTGCCAGGCGGGAATACGAATATCGTCTTCACATGATAATCCTGCGTGAAGTCATACTCAGTCAGGTTTTGTATTTGCTGTAGATAGTCATTGTAGGAACCTGATGTGCACCTGATGAATTTGTAGCCATCGTCTTGGAAGGCTCTTATAGCGTCAGAAGTTGTAAGAAGGTTCGTGTTTACGCGAACGTAGCGGGGTCTGCGAACAACTGTTTAAGTTCGGAATTTTAATCAAACAACTAACAAAAAGTTTTTTTTAACACATTGATCTTAGCCAAACGGCCGAGAAGCGATTTCCAAAAAGTTTTTAGTATCTAGTAGTAGAGCTTCTTGAGACAGCTCGTCCGGGGAAGTACTGCTCTTTTCTGCGGCTTAGCGGCATTGCCGTGTTGCGGTCTGAAGGGCTTGGTTGCCAAGCACGTGGCTTAACACCTACGCCTCAGATAGAAACAAGGCGGCACTTTGTAGGACGTATTTCTTGCCTTGTGTGGGTGTTACTCTGTTTGTACGCCAGAGTATTCCACATTGCATCTACTTGGTCTTCAATTATTACTATAAAAAAAACGTTAGGCAGGGACATGGCAGGGAAATTCTCCTCTTATAGGACTTACATTAAAATTTAGGTAGGCAGTGCTTCTTGTGCATATATACACAGCACTCCTACGTCCATTACACAAATTTATTATTTTATTTACATAAAATTTTACGCCATCATTCACAGTTATTATACTAACATTATACTGTGATAGATCTTTGGTCTAAAACACTATGCTATGCGAGTATGTCTAACAGCGAGCTGTGACTTCGACCTTAACCAATTAACATTCAAACTTAATGAGGATTAGTTGAAGTTGGTCAAAATTATTCTTGAACTCCTCAATGGAATACCTACAGCAGAGCGCACTTGCCAGTTCGGCCACCATGTTGCCACATGCCAATATTTTACCATCTCATTAATTACTATATCTAAGCTTAAAAATCCTTTATTACCTACATAATTTATCAATAAATAAATAAATATACTACGACAATACACACATCGCCATCTAGTTCCAAAGTAAGCGTAGCTTGTGTTATGGATACTAAGATATGATTCTTATTTTTTATGAATAATGTACATAAATACTTTTAATATATAGATAAACACCCAGACACAGAAAACATTTATGTTCATCACACTAACATTTTCCAGTTGTGGGAATCGAACCCACGGCCTTGGAATCAGAAAGCAGGGTCGCTGCCCACTGCGCCAATCGGCCGTCAATATTAGGATTACAGCCAAGCCAGATAGAAATAAATTAAGCCCTCATCGGAAGGTACATCCTTGTAACTATATCTAACATGTGATTGTTTTATAATAGTCGGACAAACCACATTGGAACAGCGTTTTGGGTCTAAATACTATCTCCTTCTCTCCAATGAGAGAAGAGACCCATACCAAGCTGTGGTTACATTACTATGCAGAGCCTGAAACTAAATGAGGATATGGCAATTGTACACCATACATAAAAAGACCCAGAAATATGTATAAAGCCCAAATTGGTAGTTATATCTAACACAATTTATGGTATTTCAACTTTATAACAAATAGACAGACAAAAAACAAAGGAAATGCAAATATTACATTGTAACTTTACACTGACTTTAAAAATAAAAATAAAGGGAGGTTCTCAATAAGCTGTTAGTTTGTTTTTGTTTTTATAAACATTTCTGATAAAAGCTGCAAAATTGTGGAGAGGCTCTCCAACATTTCTGTTATTTAAGTGATCTGTGCCATCTCAAAATGAACGCAGGCAAAGTCAAATTAAGACCACCATCTTATTCAAAAAGTCTTAAATTGGTATAAAAGCATCAAGTCAGCTTTTACATTTGTGTACTGCCAAATAAGTTTTAATTTTTGCCACTAACAAAATTTAATCTAATAAAAATACATTTTCAATTAAAAATAGATTTAATGTGCTTTAATTTTTTATTTTACTTAATGCTGTTTAAAATAGTAATAAAGCTAACTATAAACCATATAAAATAAACTAAAGGCAATAAAGCTTTAAAGTTAATTTAGCCACTAGTTAAAGTTGATTTCTTACATGTCTGGCAGACATAATGCATGAATGTGTAATAAATAAAAAGTTGCTGTGTATTTTCTCTATTTATTTTAAAAACACAAGTGTCTCGATTTCTCGAAGTCATTTTCTAGTAATAATACTGAACACACATTGGAATGTTATAAAAATATAAAGGTAAAACTAATCCTGTTTCAAATTAAGTGTACTCTTCTCAGGCTCATTATATGAATGTTGATCTATTTCATTTCCATCATCATCATACTCTTTTTCGTGGTATGCTTTGTAGGCATACAGGCATATTATTGAATTGACAACAACTACAGCTGCAACCACAGACCAAACCGTTCTGGTAAAGGTATCGACTGGATAATAATCACTCAGTATGTGACGAACACCAAAAAATGCAACAAAGGGTAGTGTGAACATGGCCACACTATAGAGAAATAGATTTGCCAAGGCGAGCGCAGCCAGCTTTGACTGTCTTGGTATTAGTGGACCTTCGGTACTGTCAGCCATTTTGTCGCAATGGTTTGTCTTTATCGCAGAATTAGATCTGTAAAAGAAAATAAATTACCTTTAGATTTCTGATCGTCTTGAACTTCAGGTGTGAATTTCTCAAATCTCTCTTTGTAAGATAATATTGTTTGTTCCGGTTTGCTTTTGCTTGGCAGTGACTTTTTCCCATAAATAAGTTCTGCAGTGAGAACTTTCGCCAGCCAAGGGTCTAAACGAGGTTCGTTTACCAATATACCGGTGCTTTCAAACATTTTTTGGATATCGGCCGCATGTTTAATACTTTCATTGATCAGTGCGTAAAGAACACTAGTCCTCTGCAAATACGTAATTATCGTGTAATAACTGTATGAAATGTAGTGAAGTAACGAAACTGAAAAGAATCCAGAATACTTACAAAATGTTTCAGTTTGCTATCGTATAGCAAAGTTTTGACACTTCCACCCTCTTCAGTAACTTTCTGGACAATATTTGCTGCTATTTTAAAATGTCTTGGAACTCTTACAGAATGCTCGAACATTTTATTCAAGAACGAAGACTTAATTCATTCTCAGATCCAAAAAAAAATATTACCAGAACTTCTGGTCAATCTTGGAATATCACGAGACAAATGTCACACAAATATCAAAATAGTAAACTCAATGTTTTGTAGGTTAAGTTTCATTCAAGATAAACAAATAAAAAACCAGTTTCATCATGAAAATCGTACCCCTTTTCTCTGCTTCAAAAATTTATGGAAATCCGATAAACTGTACGATTGAAAATAACAAATTTATAATAAATATGCACACTTCACAGCTTTTCAAGTTTAATTTTCAATAATTATGAGTGAGCAATGATTATAACAAAAATCTAACCACTGAAATACTATCATTTCACTTGCAAGAGTGTAACCTTGTTTTGAATTTTTCTTTTTTTATTGATGGAATTTTCTATTTCTATTTCAATTGATCGGACTGAATCAAGGACCTATAAGATTGTGCTTAACCTAATAATTCTAGCACTCTATGCTTATACTTATTACTATATATATATATATATATATATATATATATATGAGGTCAGTGACGGTATGTAGAACACAGCCTTCTATTACTACTATATTTGACTTGGATTTGGTGTTTGACTTTTCATTGGAAAATTGGTAGGTAAAATAAATAAACCTAAGACAATATTATAATTAGTGATGGGCTATATTTTAAGTTTTAATAAATGTTATGTAATAAAAACATTTCAAATATAACCACATTCTCCGTTGGTGCTAATTACTTGCAGAGTGCATGTACACTGCCAATTTCCTTAATCCAGGCTGATAATACCATTATTTTGCAGAGAAACCCCATTTTTTTTTGTCCCAACCTGTGAATAGAACGCAGAACCCCTAATCCACAATAGAATATGCCGCTCCATGGCTAGTAAATAAGCGCTTGAAGGTATGAAACCGTTTTACCTTTACACCTTTTTCCCATTTTTTTTTGAGAAATAAGATATTATTCAAATTCAGTAACGACATACGATTTTCCCTGACACTAGTCACTACTTCACCAATTACTATAATAGTGATTAGTGGTGAAACAGTCCATCACTAACACAACCACAGAGTACATTATTCAAATATAATGTAACACATCTTTATTTACAAAATTATAAATTACTGAACATAATTACAAATACAGTAAAAGTTATTGACTTGTGTGAATATTTTGTGTTAGATAAAAGTTAGATTCCATGTGGAAAAGTAAGTCAACATTTGAATTTATTGGGGCACTTATTACATGGTTTCTGAGAGAAATTGTGTTTACAATATTTTGACCATTGTTGTTTGTGTAATAACATTGACAGTTTCATTTCGAATGGCGATTTTTCCCTATAATCAAAATACCAGGAAATTCTATGATTCAACAACGCCGCATCGGTATCGGTGACTAATATTTACTGCATGTTTTTAATATTTTTTTTACAGCTCAAAATACAAAGGGTTCTGATATGTGAAACAGGAAACTGTTCGAGTGTTCGAGGATGTTGTTTATACGTTAATATTTGTATGAACCGATAGAAAATCAAACACAATGGTTCCTGCACCTAGCTGTCCCATTGCGTGGGACTACTGGACCGCCACGCCGTCAGATTACGTGGAGCTGACATGCCTGATGCCTAACTCTATATTCCTCTCTCTAAGAGTAAGCTGGAATGCAACACTTCTTGGTGTGAAAGAGGTAAGAATTTCGGAAATCGAACAAACTTTGATTGATTTTTTAAATTTATTGGCTATGCAGCTCTGAGTTCAAATGCTTTTGAATCTTCTACAAATGATTCTTCAGGCTTCACTATGAGAGAAGTAGGTCACACTTTTGTGTGATGAATTGTTCAGAGCATAGGAATTTATGACCTCAAAAACTTGCAAGCCAAGACTCTTGCACACCGCACACCTTTACACACCTATATAAAATCTAATAATTCTATTATTGTATCAATAGACTGATCAGGTAAGCCTTGGATTCCACCCAGTTAAATTCTTCAATTTTAATAATAAATCCATTGAATTAAGTCTAGTTTGAGAAAAATATTTGAAAATGCTTTATAAAGAAATAATGCTGAAACATTACTTTTTTGTATTTCACTTGGGTGAAATCACTTATTGTAGCTAGTATAAAATACATGACTCCAATTATATAAGTCTTTTGAAGCATCACAGACACACAACAATAATATTGATCTCATGTTATTTAGACAAGAAGGAGGCTAAACTAATGAGTTATGTAAATATGGATAAAGGGCTGTTGAATTTTTAGAAAGAAGATAACATTGTTTACATTTCTCTGAAGTGGTTTTCCATTAAACAAAGGAATTAAACAGCAGGAAAAGAATTTTTTTCTTTCTTGGAATTTTTATTAGATTCTAAATTGTAGTCAATAATTAATTTACTATGTAAGAATCAGACAATGGTGTGCATATTGAGTCTGCCTAAAGGCATGTTTGACTAGGAGGTTTTTTGACAAGAAATATACGGTATGGAAATAGTGACAATTGGTGAAAATTAGTCTAGTAGGAGATTGGCATTATTGCCTTGTCCATCATTAAGTGGATTTTGGAGCAGATTTGTGAGCCAATGCTGTAATTCCTTCTCTCCTAGAGCTGTGCCCAACAGTGAGCTGAATATGATAATATAAATAAAATTAAGTATTATCAAATGAAAAATGAAGTCAACAAATTATTTTCTTCATTGATTAGCATTGCTAGAAAAGTAATTGGGAAGCCAACAAATATTAATTTTACAGGAGCTATGGGACCTAGCCATGAAGCAGCCCCTCTTTGGGATGCTGCGGGAGATGTCAGGCTATGTATTCCAATTTATCAACTCACTCGCAGTTCCAGAAGAGGTTGATGATGAGAATAAAAGGTTGCGTGACATTAAACCTGCGCTTGGAGTGCTTATGATTATAGAGCGCTCTATACAAAGGCCAGGGGAAAACTTATTGAATACACAAATCAGTCATTTGATTGGAAAAGGTGAGTTTAATATGTATAAACCACAAAAAAATTAAATTTAAAAAAAAAACTTTGGTTGCTTATTACGAACACTAAAGAAGGACAAACAAATAAAACTAAGAAGCACACTTTTGCATTTATAATATAATTAAAATTAGTATGAATTCTTGTATCATTATTAACTCTTTAATCTATTTCTGAAGAAGAGATTAAAAATTACTTTGTGAAAGTAAAATTGGTTCAAATATTAATAAATGAGTTACTTCTTTCCCAGAATGTCTTCAGAATAATAGCTCAGTCGTGAATGCAAGTTTGAAGCCTGGTTTAGGTTATTGAAAATGCCATTTGTTTCAGGTTTAAACGAATTTGATAATTTAAGAAGTTCAGAAGTCAATGATTTCCGGATGCGAATGCGCTACCTAGCCGAGGAGAGTCTACTAAAAAGAGCACAGAGCACTCAATTAGAGAGGCTAAGATATCACTGCCCGCCAAGATTAGCTGATCTCCATACTGTTCCTACAAGTTTACACAGTCACCTTAACAACAACTGCTTTATACTTGTCACTAAAGTGGCCAAAACAGAGGTAAGTCAATTATTTAATAAGCTCAGAGTATATACATAACGAGACAAGACCTTGGGAGAATTACTTAGACTCTTAATATTCACACAGAGTACTTAAGTTGGTCTAGTGAGTAGCATGTTGAACTACGGAGGGCTTGGGTTTTCAGGTACTGTTTGTTTTGAGGTCAGAAATACTCATAAGGTTTCACTAGCAGGACCAATGGAATGCCTTAGGCCTGTAATAATTCTCTCATATTACTATCTTTCTTGGTCTAAATTACGAAAAGACATTAAAGATTTGTTTTAAAAAGTATTTTTATTTTTGAATTAGAAATAGTACCAAAATAATAAGCCTGTATCAACATTAATTCAATTGGCCAATAGACTTTGTTGCAAGGCTTTTCAATTACAAAACAATCATTAATCATTAACTTTCCATTTTTGGGGATTAGTGGCAATTTTCTAGAAAAGTTAATGAACAACAGAATCAGTAGCTTTTCCAGAATACTGTAGAATGTGGGGAAGCTACCTCATTAGAATGGAGAACAAACAGTTCTCAATATTTGCATTACCTTGCAAGTCATCAATGATTATTTATCGACCCAAGAAATATCTTTAAAGCTTTTTATGGGCTTCGCAGATATGCCCAGCGCATTCCGCACGATGTGTTATATTTCACTGCATCTGTGGGCTCACGGTTCTATCCGCAAACGATTAAGTATGCACCCTATAAGGTTATGAAAATTAAGCGCCACGTTCTGAACACATTGTGCGTTGCATGTCTTGAGAGTACGGACATGAGGAGATAGAGAGGGAGAGAGAGAGCGAGAGCGAGATAGAGGGAGAGAGATAAAAGCCTCAGACTAAGAGACGAGTGACGACTAGCGATGCTCATGCTTTCTATAAGTCTATACATTTGAGCGTGGTGGGTTGATAGGAATCAGTCTGCGTTAGAGTTTTCCTCGAGTTCTTGCTCTTCAACTACTTCCTCTTCATCATTCTCGCCTTCTTCGATCCATTGTTTGATAAGTTCTTTAGCTTCAGACCTGCGCATAAAAATAAACATAAAATGTTTATCATATTATGTGTATTGGAAACAGAATAAGCTCGAAAATAGTATCGGCCAATACATGGAAAACAAACAACAATACTTGTGCTACAAAAACAGGTTAACTGGCAAAAAAACCTTTCAGTATTAAATTGTCCTTTGTACCTTGTTACACAGTGTGCAATAAAGAATTAAAACAAATAAAGTTCAGTTCAAGCTTATTCTTACGCAAAGTATAAGACCTAAGAGATGATAAGCTAAAACGACAACTTAAGGCTTAGGTTAGGCTAAGTTAGGGCTTCGGTTCCCTTATGGGGGGGACCAAGTTCGAATCCCAGCACCTCAAACTTTTATAAGTTTCAATAAAAATGTGAAGCAAGTGATATTGCTCATATTGCTCATTGTGGGAGGAGACCCGTACCCTGTAGTGGGCTGGTAATGGGTTGATATGATGATGATGCTGGTATTTAATAAAAAATTACCTTTCCTCGGGAGTACAAGCTCCTTTATTGATTCGTTTTAGCTTTGGAAGCGATGCGAGAACTTCAACTCTTAAATCTGTGTCTTCTTCCTCTACTCCTACTTCATCATCTTCTTCTCCTGTGCCACCCATGTAAGGGCAACCTTTTAATATTAGAGTTTCTAGACCGGGCAAAACCTTAAACCAAATTACTTGTTACCAGTGTGGTGATTATGGGCTATCTCTACCGTTAAGGGAGGCTGTTAGCCCAGCATTAGACTGATAAAGGTTATTGATGATCGATGAGCCTTTAAATTTTATAAAATGATGAAAATGCATAATGAGCCTTGTGAAGTCACGTGACAAAAATAATACCCGGCTGAGTTTGTTGTGATTGCTTATATCAGGGTTTTTATTATTTATGTTAAATACCATTATCATTACAAAAACACGTAAAGATATCTAGATATGATTCCTTAAATCATGAATGGCAGCTATTATATGTCTGACAGCCGAATTGCGCAGTGGCCAGCGACCCTGCTCTCTGAGTCCCAGGCCGTGGGTTCGATTCCAACAACTGGAAAATGCTTTTGGTATGAACATGAATGTTTTTCAGGGTCTGTGTGTTTATCTGCATATTATAAGTATTTATGGATATTATATAGTAGCTGTTGCCCGTGACTTCGTCTGCGTTTGTTTTTGTTCTTGCGAAAGACATGTAGCAATTTAGGTGTAATTCTATTGAAATTTTTATGTTGTGTATTCTTATATAGTCAAACACTTTCGTCCCCTCTCCCAAAAGAACCTAGCTTAATTTCGAGATAAAAAGCACCCTTCTAATACCTTTAGGAATATGTGTACAAAGTTTCATGATGATCGGTTTAGTAGTTTTTGCGTGAAAGTGTAACAAACAAACTTATATTCACATTTATAATATTAGTAGGGATTTATAAAAATATTCATTAGCTATCTTAGTACCCATATCACAAGCTATGCTTACTTTGGGACTAGATGGCGAAGTGTAGGTCGTAGTTATTTATATTATATTGTTTATTTTAATTATTTATTATGTATATTTTATAAACTTACTCGTAATTTCTTGACTTGTTTTAAGGTGGCGACTTTACAGTTGCGCAAATTTATGTACTGTAGCTTCTTCAATCCAGCATCGAAACCATTCAATAATTTTATTGGATTATAACGTACGTGTAAAATTCTTAAATTCACCAGTCTTTCTATACCAACTAGACTAGTAATTTTATTTCCAGCCAAATATAAGCTGTCTAAGTTCGGAAAGTCGATATCGTGGATTTCTTGAATCAAATTATATCTGAAGTCTAAGCATTTTATATGAGGCATTTTATTGGCAAATGAGATTTCTTTGATTTTATTGTAACCGACTTCCAATGTGCACAGTTCTGGCTGGTAAACATCGTGAACGGACGTTAAAAAGTTATTGTTCATTATAATAACTTGCATGTACTTCATTTTCTTAAGAGCTGCAGAGTATAGTACGTTCTTGTCGGCGTGTATTAATACGAGGAATGGCAGTGCGGTGACATCTTGTAAGCTCTCCAAGTCCAAGTTGTTATTGGAAAAGTTCACGAATTGTAGGTGTTGAAAGGATCTAATAGCGGATATGTTCGTCAGACTCATTCCGGTGCACGTGGCCTTTAAATATGTGTACCTATAAAGTGATGGTTGGAATGAAACTCGCTCTGTATCCACAAACATTACGATACGATAAACCTACTCGTATTTTTGTACGATAAACCTACTCGTATTTTTGTGTACTACAATAGCTACACAGTTAAATACTTCCTAAGCCTACTTTTCGCAAAAATATACGTAATATTAGTATGAATAATCTTAATATATATAAATCTCCTGTCACGATGTTTGTCCGCGATGGACTCCTAAACTACTGAACCGATTTTAAATTAAATTGGAACACCGTGAGCAGTCTGGTCCAACTTAAGAGATAGGATAGCTTAGATCTTTAAGTAAAGTCGCAATTTTATTTTTTTGCAAATTTTTTGTCTATAATTAATTGACAGTCACATGTTATATATATATATACTACTATACTCATTTAAGGCTTAGCGATACTGAATACTTTAAAAACAAAATCAAACGCAGACGCAGTCGCGGGCAACAGCTAGTAAATTATAAATTTAGTGCAGGTAGATATTCAGAATTTGGGTATTTCTAGGATGAATATTATATGTTTCAGGATATGTTTCAAAGCATTATTTAAGATTATAATAATTATAATAATAAATAAATCATTTATTTACACTATTATTAAATAGTAACAGAAATCATAGCTTAATACTATGTTTGGTTGAATCACTGACCTACACTGAGTAAAAACTCGTACTATAGATACCAGTGCTCTCCCTTGTATAACCATTTTAGATACAAAAACGTAAGACTTACTTTTTTTTTTACGAAAGAATGGATTTAAACTTAAACTTACATGCAAAATACGAGGAAAAATAATGTTTATTTTATTTGGGTTCATTTGCTAAGAGTTACGAATTTTAATGCAAATCATTTTGTTTAACATCGCATTAGCTAGTTTAAGCAGAAGCAAGTTTGGTCAACCTGAGTGGGCCTAGAAATTATGCCAAAAATTCTAACGACATCGTGAAAGTGGTGCAAAAAGTTCTTAAGTAAAGCGTACAATACCCGTCTCCTTCAGCAGTTTTCCCAAGTAGACTCAGTCGAACGCT
Source organism: Pararge aegeria (assembly GCF_905163445.1). Taxonomy (NCBI): domain Eukaryota; kingdom Metazoa; phylum Arthropoda; class Insecta; order Lepidoptera; family Nymphalidae; genus Pararge; species Pararge aegeria. Next base: position 17,040,434 of record NC_053185.1, on the reverse strand, counting down.
TACTTCGGATCTATTCAACCGTCTCTCCGGGTAAACAACTTTTTGCTCAGTAACCTCCTCTTCGCTGAGACCCTCGCCTTCTAGTGCGTCCTGTGCATCTTGTTTGTCTTGGGCCTCTTCTGTCTCACTTGTCTCTAGAAATTGATCTTGTTCCGGTTCCGTTTTGTTTTGAAGGTTAAAATGTGATTTCAACATATTGGCACCTGATAATCAATATTTATTTAAATTATTTTTTGTTTCGATAACAGTTTTACGAAAATAATTCCAATTAGAGGCCGTGTTCATAAAATACGTGAGAGGGTTAACGTTGGCGAAATCACGGCAAATATAACGCAATTTTTTTTCTGATTGAAACAAAATATAAATTTTTATTTTTGTCCATTTAACATGATTGTACATGATTGATTGTACATCCAGATTGTACATGATTGATTTCATGCTTAAATAAAAGCACGAAGCATTTTTCTTTTTACAATAACAATCCAACGCGTTTACGTAAGTCGATCGTAAATGGATTGGTCCGATACACCTCACGTAATTTATCGACGCTCCCTAAACACAATCAAAACTATCACCTGATAATACACAATTTTAATTGAACACCTGCCTGTAGAATGCTGATCCCAAACTGCTGCAAGTAAACAAAGCAGGGTTTAAACGCAACACAATGATTTCAATAGCATATCGTTTAATGAATTCAGCTGGGGAGTAATACGCCTAACTAATATTAGTGTAATAAATATTAGTGTTTGCACCACAATTACTTACATACAGTAACTAGTTGATTAATGCGTCTTGCGGTAACCTACGAATTACTTAATAATTATTACTTAATTTTTTGTTTATTGTATATCGTATCTACTTCTCCAATATAACTAGAATCGAGAATAACGTTAAAATAATATTTATTTCAATAAATACAAACATTCGTTGGAAAACGCGCTTTATCAATTAAAATCTTGTTTATTATGTTTCCTGTCAATATAAAATTGTTATGCACGGTTACAAAAGTCATTTTTTTTGAGTGGTATTTTTTTTTTGAGTAAAAAAGGTATTAATTAATACGAAATATATAAGTTCGACCCTATGTAAAAATACAAAAATCACGACGAAGGAAAAACTTGTTCAGCGCTTTCTAGCGTCCTTAATATCTCTAAAGTCATAAAATTGTATTTTTTTTTTATATAAACAGCCTTGCAGTTTTTAGATTATTACTATATAGCCATTTAGTATAGAAATTTCAGAGACAATAATAGTCGCTACCCTGAATGGGGAATTTAGGCATTATTTATACTTTCTGAGTTTTGTCTGGTCTGGTCTGTAATGGCTAGCCACCCTACTGACAAAGACATGACGTGAGAGTCATGTCCTTTAGCGTAGAAAATGATGCCGCGTAGAAAAAGAATAGTGTTATGAGTTTAATATACCTGACATACACCAAACATTAGACTGCATAATAAGTTGTTGAGATCGCAGTCAAGAGCTAAATTGTAGCAAAAAAAGTGTACCATGAAAATCAAGCTTAATATGTTATTAACAATTATTCATACTAAAGTCAACATCTCCTGAGGATGCTCCAGTTTCGGAGCGAAACTTGCGTAGACGATGTACCCTACATTGTCGAAGATCTGTTTGGTGTGGAGTATAAGGATTGAATAAATTATAAATTAGACCATACAGATTCGCTTTTGCTTTTCGCGGAGCATAGCAAATTAAGCTTGATTTTCATGGTATATCATGGATTTCCGCAAAGTAACGCCTTCTTCCATTCAATATTAAAAAAAGTGTTGAACCAATAAGCTAATGACTATTCCTTTGCAGTTTTCCTTCACATCGAACGTGTCCGTCAGTTTGACGCCGCAGCAGCATATAGAGACCATATTGCGGAAGAAGGCGAACTCGCTCAATATGCGGGGTGAGAACCCGCGTAACTATGTGCTCAAGGTAAATTTCAAAAAAAGTAATCGAATTGATCTTTTTTCATGGGACAATTTCTATTTATTTATTTATTTATTCATAAGACACACCACCAATTATTTGTAACATTTGTTGTGTGTTAGAATTATAAATTCTGTCTCGTGCCATTACAATAATCAACTTTAGGTGTATACATTATAATGTATGGATACATACCACCACGTTCAAGGGTAAAGGAGAGGTCTAGAGGAAAATGTCTCCGGCCAGGGTCCTAAGCATGCTCTGGCACAAAACCGCAACCCGACCCGAAGCCAGAGCCTCCTGTATTGTAAAGGACTGCTTTTATCAGATTCCAATAGACTAAAATCCGACGGTGTTCCAGTAAATCGCTTACATAGCTAGCATAAGCGGGATAAATTTTTTTTTATCCCCCGATCATATACCCTGACAAGGTATAAGATTAACATGTCTACCTGCTAAAGCACGGACACGGGGAAGAAAACTTTACCTCCGTTTATTATTACACGATACACGTACACTGTTCTTCGTCGTTTACTTCATTACTGAAGGTTGTGTCCGGATTCAAGTTTATTTCCTTCCATCCTGTTCCATCCTCGGCATTTTTGATAGCTTCTGTAATTGGGCTTGAGCGATTTGACCTGGTCAGGACAAAGACTAGGTGATCGTCCACGTGGTCTTTTGCCCTCCACCTTACCTACCAATATTAGCTTATACAGATTACTGGGCAGGCAATGTGACTAAAGTAGCTAAGAATATTCTTGTAGCACAACGTGGAGAGCCTGGTGTTATTATTAAACGTATAGTATGTGGATATTATCTCCACCAGTGCGCAAATTCTCGAAGAGGCTTAAGTTGTGGGTCTAGAGGAAAATGTCTCCGGCCAGGGTCCTAAGTATGCTCTGGCACAAAACCGCAACCCGACCCGAAGCCAGAGCCTCCTGTATTGAAATAGGCCTATAACAGATGGACCTGCCAAACCGGCTTATTTATGAAACTTTCATTTATTTTTGGCATTATTGTTGCTCTTTCACATCGTATACAAATACTGTCTAAGAGCCTTAATAATAGACGTGGAATAACGTAGGAATTCAGTATTTTGCCACACTCTGACATTAGAAAGGTGCTCTGAGCTGAAGTGTGACTGAATAAATTATTCCCACGTTATACCACGTTTATAACTGTGTGAAATATAGTAATGAATACCCCAAAACTTACTCTTGTCTATTCGAAAAGGGTTTAAAATAAAGATAAACTGGAATTCTAGGTTTGCGGTCGGGAAGAGTACCTCCTCGGCGACCATCCTCTAATACAGTTCCTGTACATCCAAGAAACGCTGTCGAGAGACGGTGTCCCCCAAGTCATGACTGTCTGCATAGACAACATAGCATGTAAGTGTAAATTTTGGAGAGTGACTAGCTTAGCCATCATGTATCACGTTTGATTAAAAGTAATAAATCTGATAAAATTAAAAATTAAAATATATTATAAAATTAAAAGCCCGCAAGAATCTCTTGCCAGCTTCTTGTCGGTAGAATTTTCCGTCCGAACCTGTGGTAGAGTCAATACAAGCCAGACAGACTTAAGGTTCCAAGACAGGCTTGAGGTTTCAAATGTGCTTCCTCCTTTTTTACTATTAATTGGTTATTCATTGGAGAAGCTTCGAAATGATAAAACAAAAGTAGGTACTTAATAGGGTAATAAGGGAAACGTCACAGCCTAGATTATTTCTTTACAAAGAACATGCGCTAGAATAGCATTATTATCTTAACAATACCAGTTTCTTATTATAATTAAACTTCTTTTGGAAGACTAGACACTTCCGTTATTTTTTCAATATTAAATAATATTTTTATGGGTAAATTTATGAACTATTATTAGTTTTAAACAAATACTGGCAAATAGGCACACTCTTACTACTAATTGAAAAGTAACCTTGGTGCTGGCGGTCTGTGTTTGTATCCTCTTGGCAGCTTAATTTATATTTCTTGAGTTACAAAAACGCTACAAGAAATTCTCTGACATCTGACTGATATTTTTAGTAGGTTCCGAAGTCCAATACTACTCGCTACCGGAGCGAACGCGACTTTCCTCGGATCAATCTAACACTATAAGGAAGAAGAAAAACTACGAGTCCTCGTGGAAAATAGAAAAGAACTATTCTTGCGTTGTGCAAAGTGTCGGTGGTCTCAACGTCGACCCGGGCAGACCGGTTGAGGTAAGATAAAATGGTTGGAGTTGTAGTTGTCTATTTTTCTGTAACTATGTCCTGTCCGCCCATAGTTCTTGAACTGTGCGACTCTGCGTGTGACTGTGTGAGCTCGATGCGTGTCGTGTGGCTTTGTGACGTCATTACAGATCCAACATGTCGTAAAATAATACACTCAAATAAATTATATGAGAAAACAACAAATCTGGTATAAAACTGTCAAAGGTGTTATGTAAATAACAAAAATATTATACTTTTTTAATGTAAAATAAAGAAAGAAAACAATCAGCATAGACTAAACACTTTCTACATTGATATTTCCATAATGCAAAATCTTTGATAGTTGACACGCAATACCTATCCTTGAATCTAACAAATAGTTGGGTGGTTTTTGTTTGATTTATTACTATGACTCGTTTTTTCGGTGGCCTACAATATATTTATAATGTACTATGCTGAAAGCTACTTAATTTTGTACATAGATTTTAACCACATTATTGTATTTTAGTACTTTTGGGCCTCGCACGTCCTCTTTTGGTACGACCAGTACCCAGAAATCTCGCAAAAAATGTATAAACACTAAAAAAATGTATGGCGGCCAAGATACAAACAGACAGATAAATAGGCAAAAATAAAAATAAATACACATCACAGAACAGGAGCTGGGTAAGGCCAAGGCCAGCCTCGTCTCATTAAAAAAAATTTTGAAATCTTATGAATACAGGTTGTCTGCCAAGCGGGCATCTACCACGGAGGAAAGCCTTTATGCGAACCAAGGAAGACTCGAGTAGCGGTCGTGACCATGGAAGGCGAAGCTCAGTGGAACGTGATCTTACAGTTCCCCATCAAAGTGTGCAATGTGCCCCGGATGGCGAGGCTTTGCTTCGTCATTTACGAGGTTTCAAAGGCCAAGAACAAATGGAAAGGCAATAAGGTTGGTTGGTCTTCTACCGAGATTCTATAGTGAGTTTTATTTGTCTATGACAGGATGGGGAAATTATAATCAAGGTGAAAGAACTTTTTTACGCCTAAATATACGTATTTTTCGTGGTTTTCACTTTTTTAGGAGATTGATGGCTTACAAGCTACTGTCCCTGCTAATTTTATTATAATGTACTAAATTTGGGTTATTAGATTAAAAACTCCTTTTTTCTGAAGCGTTTGTTTATTCTACTTAAGAGAGAGAGAGAGAGACGAAACATTTAACTTTAATATAGTCCTTTGGGAAACATTTGGCTTAAATATAGTCCTGTATTTACGTTAGTCAATAAGTTATTCAGAAATAGGAAAACAAAAATCACATGATTTCACTTAGAGGGTATTTTAGTTTTCGGATCAACATTATAACCACAATTTTCTTTCTAAAAATCTCAGTACTGCTTGTTATATATTTGTTAATGTTGTAACTAAAACTACGAGGGGAAACTGTACCCAGAATTTCTAACTTAAGGTTAAGGTAGCAGGACATCCTTGCACTTACTTTACGACTGATTGGTGCAGTGGTCGGTGACCCTGCTCTCTGAGTCGAAGGCAGTGGGTTCGGTTCCCGCAACTGGAAAATGTTTGTTTGATGAACATGAATGTTTTAAGTATATTGTTTATCTGTATATTGTTCATAAAAATATACATCAGTTATCTTAGTACCCAAAACACAAGCTACGCTTACTTTGGGGCTAGATGGCGACATTGCATTCCTGTAGTATATTTATTATTTACTTAAAAGCTTCTTATAATGGATGCATGTTTTGTACAATTTTTTATGAATAAATCATTTTCAGGATACAATAAACAGGCTAGCGTGGGCAAACACAATGGTATTCGACTACAAAGATCAGCTACGGACGGACGGTGTTACTCTATACATGTGGACACACGTAGCTGATGGCACGCAAGGAGACGACTTGCTTCTACATCCATTAGGAACAGTTGTCTCTAATCCGAACACAGAATCCTGTGCGGCGCTGCAAGTGCGATTCTCCAAGTGAGTGGAAGGTGGAATTGGGTAGTCCAAATTTTTTTTTATACGGGGTACTTTGTCAGCTTGAGTAATCCTGTGGCAACTTCTCTCTATCGCAGACAGAACGATCTTACCTTATTCCTAGCCCTCATTGCGACGAAAGAGCACCAATCGGTATTGGTGCTCTTCCGATTGGTGCTCTTTTCAAAGCAACTTCGATCCTTATTAGGCACTTGTATCATTCCGGAGCTTGAATTTAGCAATTAAATATCACATGCTTTAACGGTGAAGGAAAACATTGTGAGGGAACCTGCGTGCCTGGAAGTTCTTCATAATGTTTATAAAATCTACCAAGCCCCACTTGGCCAGCGTGGTGGACTACGCCCTAAACCCTTCTCATCTTGAGAAGAAACCCGTGCCCTGTATTTTGCCCTATATTTGGCCGGTGAGTTGATAAGGATGATGATGATATTATTCCGCGTACGGAATTTTACCCTTAGCACTGCCGTGGCAGAACCCCATTCCGATGCACGCCAAAAGCCCGCGTTACGCTCATAAAATCATTGGGGTTAGTCAGCTACACACAAACCGAAAAAAAAATGCCGTTGACTGTTATGTTAGGGCTGCATCTGATTTCTTTCATTAAAAGCGATGGCAGTTGTTTACTCAAAAGCTTTAAGTTTTTCGGTTACACAGATAAGTCTCAGAGACAGTACATAATGTCCTAACCTCTAGAGTCTTGTTATCCGGCGAACTTCGTACCGCGGATAATTTTTTTATGAATACTTTAATATCCTATTATACTTATAACTTATTAGCCAGGCTAAGAGAAATCCAAAAAATCAATATATCATAAAAATTGGTCCAGCCGGTCTTGAGTTATAAACGGTGTAACTAACAAAACTTTCTTTTATATATATATAGATTAAGCTGATTAAAAAAAACGGCTATTTTTTTTTACAAGCGTCTTTTCACACCTCTGAAGGTTTTATGTGATGATTTTGAAAAAAAAAAATTAGTCGTTTTTTTTTTTGAATCAGTCTAATATAGATACTAGCTGTCCCCGCGAATTTCATTCCGCCTTAATATTTTTTACATAACAATGTCTTTGTAAAGTACCGTACGTAGAACTCATCTTACCCCGGATTAATGTTACTGTCTAACGGTCACATCAACCGTTCTACGTTTACAGACAACGTGACGTGCGCTGTCATTTGTTTTTTATTACTAATGAACAGCTAGATAATTTTTTAATACTTATTATCCTATTCCGGACTTGCAGGAATCAAACTAATCAAAAATAATGAAAATCGGTCCATCCTTTCTCAAGTTATAAATGGTGTAACTAACACGACTTTCTTTTATATATATAGAAGATATAATAATTTTCTAGCTATGACTGCCAACATCCAATCTTATTTCCGAAACCGGAGTCTGTGAAGGCATACGCAGACCAGCTCGAGAATGAAGCGGATGACGTTGTGGGCACCCTAAGTGAAGACATTGAGAATCTTCGCGCCACGGCCGAGAAGGATCCGATGTATGAAATGCACGAACAGGAGAAGAAAAATATATGGGCTTCGAGGTGAGTTCAGTGCTCATGAGGGAGTGGGCAGGAGCTCGACTTCACTTTCGTGGGGCCGAGTTCAAAACCCACAACGCACATCCAAGTTTTTAAAGTTATAAGTAATTAAAATATCACTTGCTTCAACGGTAAATCAACGGAGTTCTACATAATTTTCTCAAAGGTGTGTAGAGTCCACCATTCTGCACTGGGACCCTGTGTTGGGCCGGTGATGGCTTTATATGATGAAATATACTACGACATTACGCACATCGCCATCTAGCCCCAAAGTAAGCGTAGCTTGTAATAAGTATAAATAAATACTTATAATAAACATATAAACACCCAGACACTGAAAAACATTCATCTTCATCACGCAAAGATCTTTGCGGGAATGGAAACGTTCTTGGTCTTAGAAAGCAGGGTCGCAGCCCACCCACTGTATACGAGACGTACTGAATTTGCATAAAATACACTTGCAACCTGTATACGAAACGTACTAAACTTGCATAAAAGACACTCGTGACCTGTATACAAGACGTACTCAACTTGCATAAAAGACACTTGCTTCTTTTATACGTGACGTACTGAATTAGCATGAAAGACACTTGCGCCCTGTATACGAGACGTGCTGAATTTGCATAAAAGACACTTGCTTCCTTTATACGAGACGTACTTAACTTGCATAAACAACACCTGCTTCCTGTTTACGAGACGTTCTAAACTTGCATAAAATACACATGCGCCCTGTATACGAGACGTACTGAATTAGCATAAAAGACACTTGCTTCTCTTATACGAGACGTACTGAATTAGCATAAAAGGCACTCGCGCCCTGTATACGAGACGTACTTAACTTGCATAAAATACACTTTGGACCTGTATAAGAGACGTACTTAATTTGCATAAAATACACTTGCGACCTGTATACGAGACGTACTTAACCTGCATAAACGACCCATGCGACCTGTATTCAAGACGTACTAAACTTGCATAAAAGACACTCGCGACCGGTATGCGGGTTGTACTCAACTTGCATCAAAGACACTTGCGACCTGTATACGAGTCGTACTCAACTTACACCAAAGATACTTGCGAACTGCATACGAGACGAACTAAACTTGCATAAAATACACTTCGGACCTGTATACGAGACTTTCTCATCTTGCATAAAATACACTTCGGACCTGTATAAGCGACGTACTAAAAGACACTTGCGACCTACATACAAAACGTACTGAACTTGCACAAAATACACTTCGGACCTGTATGCGAGACGTACTGAATTTGCATAAAAGACACTTGCTTCCTTTATACGAGACGTACTTAACTTGCATAAACAACACCTGCTTCCTGTTTACGAGACATGCTAAACTTGCATAAAATACACTTCGGACCTGTATACGAGACGTACTAAACTTGCATAAAAGACACTTGCGACCTATTACGAGACGTAAAAAATTTGCGTCAAAGACACTCGCGCCCTGTATACGAGACGTACTGAATTTGCATAAAAGACACTTGCGACCTGTATACGAGACGTACAGAATTTGCATAAAAGACAATTGCGACCTGTATAGGAGACGTACTGAACTTGCACAGACTTGCGGCATTTAGACGAGTCGTGCTAAACTCACATAAAAACCACTTGTGACCTTTACACGAGATCAATTTATATATATAAAAAAAATATTTTTGTCTGCAGAGAATACTTCCGAGTATCGGCCCCAGAATTACTACCCAAACTTTTGTCCTGTGTTGAGTGGACGGAGCGCGCTGAAGTCGCTAGAGTGGTGCGGATGTTGGCCACTTGGCCTCTGCTGCGAGTGGAGTCTGCTCTGGAGTTACTGGACTACGCCTATGCTGATGCTGCGGTCAGGAGCTTCGCTGTCAAGTGCTTAGCTAAAATCAGGTAATAACACGTATTGAGATATATTGATAGCGCATTGGGTAGGGGCTCGACTTCACTTTCGGGGGGCCGAGTTCGGATCCCAGCGTTAAGTAGTAATTAAAATATCACTTGCTTCAACGGTGAAGGGAAACATCGTGAGGAAACCTGCATGCCTGAGAGTTGTACATAATGTTCTTAAAGGTGTGTGGACGCCACCAATCCGCACTAGGCCAGCGTGGTGGACGACTGCCTTAACCCCTTCTCATTGTGGGACGAGACCCGTGCCCTGTGTTGGGCCGGTGAGGGCTTCATATGATGAAATATACTACGACAATACACACATCGCCATCTAGCCCCAAAGTAAGCGTAGCTTGTTATAAGTATAAATAAATACTTATAATAAACATACAAAACATTAATCTTCATCACACAAAGACCATTGCGGGTATCGAACCCACGTTCTTGGTGTTAGAAAGCAGGGTCGCAGCCCACTGCGCCAATCGTCCGTCAGTGTTTCACTTATATATCACTTGCTTTAACGGTGAAGGAAAACATCGTGAGGAAACCTGTTCGCCTGAGAGAGCTACATAATAATCTAAAAGTTGTGTGGAGTTCACCAATCCGCACTGGGCTAGCATGGCGGAGGCCTTAACCCCTTCTCATTGCGGGAGGAAACCCTTGCCCTGTAGTGGGCCGGTAATGGGTTGATATGACGATGATGATTACTGCTTTAAATTATTTTAAGACCTCAGGTCCCTTGTGACAAAGATATCTCCGTTATCTGAGTTATCGGAGGAAAACTATAAAGAGAGAAGGAGATGTGAAAATTTTCAATACGAACTTGTTACAGTGACGAAGATCTCCTACTGTACCTTTTGCAACTTGTGCAAGCACTCAAACACGAATCTTACCTGATGTGCGACCTGTCCGTGTTTCTACTGCAACGGGCCTTTGAGAACATGAACATTGGCCACTACCTTTTTTGGCATTTAAGGTAAGTTAGATTTTAGAAAATACGAGAATCATTTCAGCTATTCGAATATACTAGAACTGACTCAGAACATTAGAACGTATTGCAAAACATGGACTTATCTTTGCAACTCCTTGTTTGCAAAGAGGACTGTGAAATCGAGGTTTATTTTTTTTGAAAGTATATCTTAACATTTGGTTTGTAAATATGTAATTTTTTTTCCGTAATAAACCATTCTTTCATTCATATTTTTAACATTTTTCAGTAATAAGAGAAATCCTATTTTAATTTTAAGGATTACTTAAACGATAAAAAAGCTTAGGTGTGAATTGCTGTAACTTCACAGCTTAATTTTAATTTACTGTGAGATGGTGATAACAATAAATATTACCCGGCTAAGTTTGTTGTGGGCACTTTTTCCAGGGTTTTGGGATGGATGGATGGGCAGGGATTTAGTGTTTCGGTGCGATGTCGCGTAGAAACCTATAAGGGATCGGTGGCGTGCATATAGGGTATGCACAGGGAATGCAGATGATATAAAATTAAGAAAATCTCGCGTAAGAGTAATAAATAACTTAGGATAGTCATTGTAAGAGTTATAAAAAGCCTATCCTTAAGTATTTATAACTCTTGATTTTCATTATTTTATATCATCTGCATACCCTGTGCATACCCTCTATGCACGCCAACGTAAGGGGTATGACTACCATACTCCCTAAAAGGTTAGCCCGCTACCATCTTAGAATGCACCATCACTTACCACCTGTTAACATTGCAGCCAAGGGCTAACCTGTAGTGGAATTTGTTGCGTTATTAGGTCTGAGATGCACGTACCTTCAGTGTCGGTGCGTTTCGGTCTAGTGCTGGAGGCGTACTGCCGCGGCTGCCAGGACCATATCAACAGTCTCATGCGACAGATCTCCTGTCTCGACAAACTTAAATGTAAGTGTAAAACACTTCTTTACATAGTCGCTCCCGTCCTTGGTACGATTAGATCTTTAAAAGCTACGCAACGGATTTTAATACAGTTTTAAGCAAAACATAGCAAGATTCAAGATGAAGGTTTATTTATGGTAATTATGCATATTATAGAAGAGAAAAGCTAAGAAATTCAAAGATTTGTAATATGATGTATTTTTTCTTTTACATTTAAAAAAAAATATGGGCTAATTATCAAGCTATTTTAAACGATACAGTATTAAAACTTATCCAATTCAATACATAAGATACGTTGTGCGTTTCTTGCAGATCAAAATTGTTCTTTATATCATATCATTAAAATTAATATCTAAGATAATAATATTAGTAAAAATAATAAGCTTTATTTAAATCTTAGAGGATATCAGAGGTTTTAAAAGAGGAGGTATAGCCGAACGTCCATACGAGTGTTCGTTAGTATTGCAACCGTTTGAAGCTGGGGAGGGTCGCTAGTACAAATTATAAATTGCCCTAAAACGCTAAGAGCCCCCAGTTAACTTAGTAGTAGTAGTTAGTCAGATAAGTTAGATTACGGAATCGGGGAGCTCGATTAGCTTAATAGGATTTTCCCTTGAAAGTATCTTTACTTTGTCTGTGTGGTTTATAAATTATAGTGATATCGGATAGAAGTAGGCGTTACTTTGCGGAATTCCATGATAAACAATAAACATTAAGCTTAATTTGCAATACTCAGAGAAAAGCAGGAGAATCTGTGCTAGATACATTGCCTTACAATGAGATACATTTAGAGCACATTGCCGAGGATCTGAATTCTATGGAGTACAAAGATTGAACAAATTATAAATTACACCTTATAGATTATCTTGTTTTTCGTGGGGTAAAGCAAGCTTGATTTTCATTGTATATAATTAGACTGATAACGTGCAACGATATCGCAGGGGCGAATCAATGTATCCGCAAGAAGAAGGAGATCACCAAAGCACGCGCGGCTCTTCGACAACATCTCGAGGAACAGCATTGCATGGAGACACTTTCTGACTTTGTGTCACCGCTCATCCCTAGTCTCGTTTGTAAGAAAATCAAGTGAGTAAACCATATATTTGGGCTATATAAGGCATAAAATATATATTAATATTATCTAAAATTTTTATACGTTACGTTATTATAATGTTCTAATTTCGATATGGAAATCCTCCTTATTGCTACATCCAATGTCCCTAGTATAACCACACTGCATAAAAATGTCTGATCGTAATGATTTGCAAATAAAACTACTCCATATATTATAGGCCATAATATTCTTTTACTAGCAAAGTCGAGAAAATGATGTGATGATCCCAATAGTGCTTGGTATTCCATATTATCAGGAGTGGTTATGGTTAAATAAGGTGCTTGTGTTCCAAAAAGATAGGTTGTTGGATAAGTTCAAGGTCACCTAAGTAAATTTCACCCGATGGTATCTGGTGCTTGGTATTTGGTTGGTGGATAGGATAAAAATGGGCTGTTCAAGATCCATCAAGATAAGTGGTAGGATAAGTTCAAGGTCACCTAAGAAAATCTAAGATAATCTAGCTAAAAATATGCATTTTCTAAGGCATACCTGAAGAACTTTGTTAGATCACTTATGCCCATTTTTACTAAACCTAGGTATCGCCTAAATCGCCTACTGATTTAGGCGATGTGTCAAAAAACGTTTCACCAACTCTTATATGATAACTATTGCAGAACGAATTATGTGTGCCTAGGATCGTATCCTTAGATAAGGCGTTACTTATTTAGGCATTGTCGTGTTCGATGTTATTAAAAACAGGCATAAGATCCCTACAACAAAAGAATGATCCCCTAAAATATATATAATACAAGCAACTTATTTAAACAGGCCTGAAGGTTGTCGCGTGATGGACAGCAAAATGCGTCCGCTACTGCTCGAGTTCGAGAATGTGGATCCTACGGGCAGCGACATTCGCATCATACTGAAAGTGGGCGATGATCTGCGCCAGGATATGTTCACACTGCAGATGCTGCGTATAATGGATCGCCTTTGGAAAAACGCGGGATATGACTTCAGGTAAATTCCTTTATATTTGACCCAGAATGTCTTGAAAATATCTGACCCAGAATGTCTTGAAGATTTCTTTAAAAAGTAGATAGGGCTATGTGGGTATCGAGAGATTGTGATATATGATACCTACTTACTAAAACTATTAATGACCGCACTCAGCGTATATTTAGAAGTTTCGGAGTGTTATACTCACCATTGAAATGTGTCAAAATACTATAAGAAATAAAATAATTTAAGCCAAAAAATACAAAACAAAAAGAACGATCTCTCTCCAAAGTAATTTATTTCTGCTGAAGTATTGTCTTCAATGTTCCTAAGCAGAATTTTGTATCTTGGAAGCTTTGACCAATTTGTGTCAACTTGCACAATTCAATTGTTTTTACTATCAAACACGCAAGAGGAAGTGGAAGTATATAAAATAAACCAGAAATTCCTATTGTATTTTTTCTAAAATATTTTTTAGGTTTATTAATGGAGAATTCTGTCTCGTACAGCAGGTACAACAGCTCCTCTTAGCCAAATTAAATTCTTTCATTCTTGATTACAGGCAGGCATTTCTAGAACACACACAACGCACATCAGAGTGGTCACCAAGAGAAGCCAAATTATACTTGCAATCTTTTTAGATTAAATTAGATTGATAGATCACGATCTTCTCCCACCATATTGTTTTAAAAAAATATTCAAGGTTATACAACGTGTAAATGAAAACCGAAATAATACTTCTGAGCCTTTATAGGTACACTATTTACCGTCTCTGAGAAAAAATGTGAAACCGATATGCTTATATTCTTTGAGTAGACTATGAAAAATATCAGATACAGCCCTAAAATCTTATGCAAAAGTAAAATTAAGTGACGTCGCGTAACGTATGCGCGAGTCGGTCTTATATCTTTAATAGGGTTGTCAATGGTAGGTAGGTAGGGAATGGAAAAATAAATATGCTTGGTTTGATTTAATATTTTCTAGGGTGATATTTTATGAAATATACTTATGCACCCTTAACAAGCATTTCGTAATTCCGTTACACAGTGTATATGACATTAATTTCGACAAGATCGCTTACTTTACTAGAGATTATAGATAGATTCTCATCCCTTGTTCTTTTTAGATTGAATCCCTACAACTGTATATCTATGGAGTACGCAGTTGGCATGATCGAGGTGGTGGACGAGGCGGAGACAGTGGCCAATATACAGAAGCAGTTCGCTCGGTTCAACGCCACGTCAGTCATATCCAGGGTCAACTTGTTCCGTGAGTTTGATTAATTACATTAGATTTTTTGAAGTTATGGTTCTTTTGACGCGTTAATTTTTACGATGCGCGCGCACACCGTCACAAAAAACCTGCACCCTGATGTTAGCTATAGTCAACATAGTAAAAGTAAGGACATCTACGTATGTTTGCGTAAGGATTGACAACTGTATTCACTTCATGTATTTATTTGTGAAATTTAAATTAACTTTTTTTTAAAGCGTTATAATAAAACTTTCAATGTATTAAATACCTTTTTTTATTGATTTTTCTTTTTTAAGATTTTTATCTTGTTACTCTCAAGAAGTATTACTTTTTCATACATACATAACTACACACACGTTTTTTATGCAACTATGAGTTAGCCTTTGAATATAATCTACACAAATTGTATTATTCCATTACAATCGTCACTTGGTGGTGCTAAAAAGGTAGTGAGCTAACCTTTTAGGGATACGGCAGTTATATCGAAACCTAAAGCGCTTAGCGACCTGTCCTTGTCGGTAGAGTATAAATTACCTCCCATCCAGGACAGTTTAAAGAAAATCTATTGCCCTAGCGATTAAAAAAAAAATTCTTACCGTTGGTTAGGGTCGCATAGTCAAAGAATATTTGTTCTCTTCTAGTTTTAGTCCGTTTTACTTTTGTAATGTTACAGTTATTTTATTTATCACAAATAACACTATACACTTTCATGAGAAAACATTTTTATTCACACCCTTTTACCTTGACCTGTATGTAACTTCATCCAATAAAAGTAATTCAGTAAATGCCATCAATAAATATTTCAGTGACTTTATAATAGAGCCCAAAACAATTATTTTGTTTTGCGTTTTCAATACTATTTGTAATTAATTCTATTTTCTGCAAACAGAGTGGCTCCGCAAAAAGAATCCTACAGAGGAATCGTTCAACAAGGCCGTTGAAGAGTTCACGATGAGTTGCGCCGGATACTGCGTCGCTACATACGTTCTGGGCATCGCCGACCGTCATCCTGATAACATTATGATTAAAGAGAGTGGGCAGGTACTGTATCGTTACTTAAACATTCATTATTTTAATGTAGGTTTATAATAATTTTACACCACCTATTTGTTCTCGCTCATGTTATCCTAAGGTTGCCGGGCAGAGATTGCTTCTAGACGATAAGGCCGCCTTTTGTATTCTACTCCAGTCTTTGTGTTTCTCTCTATTCGTCCTTTACTTTCCTTACTGACTAATGGTGTGCAAATAAAGAGTTTAAATAAATTGCATATTACTTTAGCGGTTTCTCACTTTTATTCTCCAACTTTCAACCGCTATTCTTCAAAACCCCGATCGCCCCGTTTTATCTTTTTCGATTTTCAATAGTCCATAACTTTCCTAAATAATTGGTAAATCAAATGAATTTTATTTGTTTCAATTAAAATAACAGCAAGTTAAAACAAATAAATAAACTCTTCAGCTCTGTGATTAGTTAGTACAAAAAGAAAAAAATTATATAGAAATGTTTTCTGGGCATGCTCGACATATTCTGGAGGTTATCTCAATGCAAAATTATGGAAACAATATGCCCTAATATTTAAAGTTCTGAATGTTACTATACATTACATCTCAAAAATAACTCAAGGTCATGAGAGAACATTGAAGAGAGAGAACAAGAACGAAACGATACCGGACGAAGAGAACAAGAACGAAACGATACCGGACGGATACGAAGAGAGTGAAACTCTCAATGTTCTCATGATGATAGGATATATGAAAAGCTAGGATATGAAAAGATAGCATATATGAATTGGGGAGCATTCATTGCGCACTCTACAATTTAGGATACCTTTGTTACAGCTCTTCCACATAGATTTCGGACACTTTTTGGGCCACTTCAAGAAGAAGTACGGTGTGAAACGCGAGTTTGTTCCCTTCGTGCTAACACATGGGTTCATCCACGTCATTAATAAAGGACAGCGAGGCGGGAACAACGATCTGCTGGACTTTAAGATTTTCAGGGAGCTCTGCGAGACGGTAAGTTTTTTGATACTTTATAAATGTTTGACAATTAAGTTAATCCATCGGTACATATGATTGCTTCATACAGCGCCCACGATATTTGACTTTACAATGAATCATTGTAAAGATTGAAGAAATTATAAAGATACATCATACAGATTCTCCTACTTTTCGAGGATTGTAGTAAATTAAGCTTAATTTTCATAATTTAAGGAAATGCCTCAAGATACCATAGTTAGTTTTATGTTACCATATTTAGTTTTATAGTGACAAACAAATAATAAATCTAATCTTCACACGAGATTTGTCTTGAAATTGATGCTGTCGACATTTAATCGTTTTAAAATAACTTGGTTTTGAATTTTCAGGCATTTAAAATCCTCAGAAAGCATGGGCACCTCATCTTGTCGCTGTTTTCGATGATGATCTCCACCGGTTTGCCGGAGCTTAGTTCGGAGAAGGATTTGCAGTATCTAAGACAAACTTTGGTGAGTAGTTTAAAAAATAATGTTCCTTATGTATTAAATTCTTCTGTATGTTTGTGTGTTATATGTCACAACTTCTACACGGTTGCGCCGATTGTTTGAGTCAATGGATGGTTTGGATTCGTATATTATCCGGTAGGTGGCGCTGCAAAATTTTCGTTTTTTTTTTTTTTATATTTTCATGGCAACATCTGTCAGGACCGTTATCAAGGTTCAGAATTTTCGCGAATGCCTAACCTATTTATTTATAGTGTTTTCTTATTATTATGATTTGACATTATTCGAGGTATGAATTAAAACCTTTAAAATTGGCAGCATGGGTAGTGGCACGGCGCAGAAATGTTTATAGGCAGTGTTAATCATTTAACATCAGGTGTCGTACATTTTTGTATGTTCGTGCTGAATACCTAATCAAGCTATGCGATGCGATGAAGCGAAACATGGTTGCTATCTGTGATCCTTACAAGAAAGCTCAGAGCCACTTGACATCGACATTAGGATCCAACTATAGGATAGTTAAATTCCCTCTTAATATGAATGAGTACACTTTTATTGTACACAACGTAAAAGAAAAAAAAAATTAAAAACAATCCCTAAAGTAGGTATACAATTTGTCCCAGTATGTGTACATCAGAAGATACGCCGGGGGCCACTGGATCCGAGTGGAATATATAAGAAAGTGTTTCCCATGTTATGCGATAAACTTGTTTTAATCAATATATAAATAAAATAATTCCTTCTTTTATAGGTTATGGATCTCTCGGAAGAGAAGGCGATAGAGCATTTCAGGTTGAAGTTTGACCAGGCTGTGACCAGCTCGTGGACCGCCTCCGTCAACTGGGCCTTCCACAATATGGACAAGAACAACTGACAGTGACCCGTGAGCAGGCGCCTCAAGCGCCAGCCCTCAAAGCACGCGCCGCAGACGCTGTGAGCGATCAGCCTTATGTGTGACGTCACATCGTTTTAATACACGACAGTTCTTTACTTGACCATAATATTAATAATTGCTACTTATATGAAGTCAATAGCTAGTACATAGCGGTGATAGTTCAGTGGATATAATTTGGACTTCACTTTTGAGGGGCAGAGTTCGAATCCGAGCACTTTTTAACTTTTATAAGTTATGTGCGTTTTTAGCAATTAAAATATCACTTGCTTCAACAGTGAAGGAAAACATCGTGAGGAAACCTGCATGCCTAAGAGTTCTCCATAATGTTCTCAAAGGCGTGTGAGATCCACCAATCCGCGCTGGGTCAGCGTGGTGGACTACGGCCTAAACCCTTTTCTGTGGGAGGGGAGCGGACCCTGTAGTGGGCCGGTAATGGATTGATACGATGATGATGATATGAAGTCTATGACGAGAGATTGCCAGAAATAAGAAGATCCGTAGAAGAACCAGAGTTATCTATATATCTTAACGAATCGCGAACTTAAAATGGCAGTTAGATATGCATATAGCTCGGCGAAGCGATGGTGGTTGGGTCGAAAAGTTCTGGAAAGCGAAATGTTGCTGGACCCACGAGGTGGAGAGACGACATAAAAGAAGTCGCAGAGAGTTGCTGGGTACACAAACTTGTAGTAAGTGGAAATCCCCACAGAAAACCTATAACCAGCTTTCCAATATTGAAAAGCTGTATCATCGCACTCTTTTAACATTGCCGTCATGCGTATTGTAAATTTCACTTCCGAAGATGCTATGCGGGCCGAAACGTGCGTAGAGAGCGTATTGTGCAAAATCTGTGTGGTGCGTATAAAAAAACCACACAGGTTTGTACTGCTTTTTCGAATTCCATCAAATTAGGCTAAGGTAATAAGATAGTCGTTTATTTTAATATGGTCAAGTATCAAAACTGTTTTGGTTGACTAAAATCACAGTGACTGCCAGTGCTTGAGTTAGAAAAGTGAACTTTCCGTAGGAACATTTAAAATTTAATGGACTCGTGATACGAACGATTTAGAAACTGCATCACAGACCGTTAAGTGCTGTTTAGTCTCTATTATTATACGCTTTAGGCTTATTATCGAGTGGTGGGTTAATGACCTTCGCACGTTATATCGACTCAACACCGACTCGACCGAAACTAAGACAATGGAGCTTTTGTAACATCCATACTAATAAAAATGCTGAAGAATTTGTATTTTAATTTGTTTGCTATTACGTGCCGATAATTATCAGTTGAATTGGAATATTCTTTAATTTATTTCATATCTAATTTTTTGAAAAAGCTTATACGCTATATAACATTAAAAATGTCAAAGTCAAAGTCAAATATTTCTTTATTCAAATCGGCACATAGATGGTAATTTCGATGACATTTCATGTAAAATATGACATTGAAGTGCAGTTACTTTCTGTTACATAACATAAAGCTCAAATTTCAATGTTTTAATTTGGACCGAGTCGGTTTTGAGCCAAAATATTCTGCAAAGGTCATATTTGTATAACCTCGCCCATCTAAGAATAGATTTATAAAAGACAACCGATGTCGTCCTTTCTCTTTCGCATAATACGTGTGCGAATATTGTGCGACTGAGATAGCTTGACATTTGCCGCTTTTATAAATCTATTCTTTAATGGCGGGGAGTATACCTAGTTGAGGCTTGGGTGGGGTTTTTCTGTGTATATGCAAAAAGCTCAAAGTGAAATTGAATAATATTGTTAAACTGAGTCATTAATTAAAATAAGAACAATTATTCTAATGAATGTAAGACATGTAAGAGGGGTTCCGTAATAACCATTAAAGCATCTACATATCTGACAACTTTGAAAGGTCCGGCTGACTTTGTTGTAACCAGTTGGTTGGGACCACATGTTGGCACATCTGTAGATATTTACACAAATATTATGTTCTATATTCAATTATCGCTTACAATTATTATTATATTAACTTTGAAATTATAATGTATGACTATTATATAATAATATTAATAATTTACCTATATAATATTATTGAAACTTAGACAATTCTAACGGTTATAAGATTTTCATATATCGCTCCTTTATATCGCAAGTTATCTAAACCAAATATAAAAGAATATGTAAAATTTCAGTAGTTGTATTTAATAAAGTCGTAGTAACATTTGCGCAGAATTTATATTAACTTAAGACATACAACTTGATTACTTTATAGACGTTTTCCAGACAACCTATCCTAGAACTTTGCTTTCCTTTAGAGGTCCAAAGTCTGCTATTACAATAGAATACATATTGCATGATGAAAGTAACAGAGAATCGCCAAAATATTGAATTTATCTAATGGTATATGATTAATGGATTATATAAAAAGGTTTTTTTATTGGTATTTATCTTCAATTCATAAATGTAAAATCTAGCGATCCGCCGCGATATATAAACATAATTTTGTACCGCTTGAACTTAAATATCTGCGTATATCTTTTTGTGATTTCAATCAAAAAAACAATAATCTTTAGCTAGGACCTTCTAAATCTCTTATTTGCCTACGTCACGAGTACGGCCATGATAAACGGAGAGCGTTTTCGCGGATTTAAAAAAAAAATATATAGTTTGCAATTTATATTGAAATTAAAACTTGTAGTTTCTGCAAAAATTAGATATTTTTTTTGATATATTAGTTACTTTCGAACATCTTAGGAAAGTTTTTTTTTTAAATTCGTCTTCAAGCCTATTGTGAATTAATCGATCAATCACCTGATCTTCTATGCCATTGAAATCTTAACCTTCTTATATCAATTTCTAAATTAATACATGTAAAGTTATGCTAAATAGTTGTAATGTTCTTTATAAATATATTTCAAATAAATAATATAAATACTCCACTGGTATTTGGCGAATATTTAACTTACATTTCCTACGCAGTACTAGCGTGGAAATATATGCTAGATGGTATACTAATACTGGGCTATGTAAATTTATACTTTCTTGATATAAAAAAATGTTACGTAATTTTTTACGCGTTTTCATCGCAGGTATCACCATTTAGCAATCGTACAATGGGTAGCTGAATCGTATACATTATATCTAAAACCGCTATTTATGTATTGCTTGAATTGGTAATTTGAATAATATATAGGCAATTATATTGATACTGCCAAACGTAGTTGCAATAATATGCTTTTGCTTTATTCTGGTTTGATTATGAACTGAAAGAAATATGATTGGAGTAAATTTTATTACTGAAGAATATTCAAAAATCCACAGAAATGTTCGGAATTTTCTGTTTTTCATTTATTTCATCGTTATGAATTAAATAATTTCACTATCCAAAATCGTAAGAGTGAGCTTTGATTATTGATAGGTATCTATATTTCCCTTCGCGCGACAGGAAACCGGTTTTCACCATTTACGCGCGTTTGGGCCAGGTCCCCCTCTACGAGGCTTCTCGGGTTTTCATAAATTTTTTATAGCTCTGTTCCACTATCTGTCACTTTCAAATACGTATCACTAGGAACAGGAAAGATAGGGAAACAATATAAAAGAATCACAGGTACAGCTTCTTGGCGATTCATATTTTAAAATGTAAATATAATCTTTGGTTTGTGATTTTTATGTCGTATTTTCAAAAGTGTTCAATATCGATAGATTTAAAAAAAAAGAACGTGTATAATATCGTCTCTTGCCTACCAACTTAAATACTTTTTATGAGTTCTAACTGAACTTCTCCCGTTATTGTTGTACATTCACTGCTCAACTGTATGGTTGCTAAACTGTAACAATAGTTATAAGTTTTGGTAGATTTAAACAAAAATGCTCTTAAAATAAAATAAAGGCATCGCATAGCGTCTAATTTTTATCAAACTATAATATACATACGTAGAGAATGTTAGTACGCAAGTGAAACAACATGTTATTGTATTTGTTATAACTGATTAACTGCCAGACTTTTGAAAGACAAAGCATGTATAAAAAAGAATTTTAGTATAAGTAGTTTTCCGTAAAAAGAACGCTGACTAGAGTACATGATCTTTACAACTACTTGCGAATGAATGTATCGTGCCGATGGTTTTGTTATAAAATTAAACCAAGCTACGCTACAGCTCAGTTGTTATCATAGGAAATTAGAAATAAAAGTACATACAAACAATCTTATATAGAAATTAAACGTTTTGTAAATATCAACTCCTTCCTTTTAAACATTTTTAAGATTTGCAAACCCTAACATACGGATTTGTATGTACGTTTCATATGTTTAATGATTATAATGCTTGAAAATATTGTGTTACTAACAATATCACTCATTCGCATGTAATATTTAAGGTGTTCACCGTGCTGGTCGACCATAGTGTTCTTTTTACGTGACCTCAAGTTTTTATTTACTTTTACGTTTAAGTTGCAAGATCAAGGATGAGCCGAGTATCTTATAATGTAGGTGTATGTTCGTATGCGCGGACTTTTTCGAAACCAAACGACTGATTTTTATGATTCTTTCACTGGTATGATCATTCTTATGCGGAGGTTTTAGTATATAACATAACATACTAAAGTCGTTTTTTAATCCTATTATAATTTTATAAGTAAATTTGTGAATGCAATGCATGCAGTCGACATATGTATGAATGATTATGTTATATTATCGTTAAGTCATAATAATTTAAGGCTCATAATACATCGCAATTCTATATCCAATAGTTCCTTTGTATGTGTCATTTCTAATCGATTAAAGAAAGAATGCATAATAATTTAAATATTTTTGCCAATTTGGTTGTATACAAATCTCTGAACTGTATTAAATTCATCATTAGCTTAATTATAATCCCGATGCTGGGCACAGGTCTGCACCCTTGTCAGATAGAGAGAGAGAGAGAGAGAGAGACAGTGCGTACAATTAAACGCTGGTCGCTCTCGCGTATTTGAGGACGCTATCAACCCGCTCTTTGATCAGTTTCTTTCAAGTGTACATGGGCTCAAAGAAACTTAAATAATACGTCCCATCGTTCCCGTTCGAACTCTATCGGTCAATCAACCCAGTCAACGCTCGCACAATAAAACAATTAAATGGATTTCGTCCCTTAAGTACGTTCATATATATTAAAGGGTCGAAGCGAATTTTCTTTCAAACGAAACAGCTGCTAAAATTGTAATAAAATAAAATACAAATTTGCTCTCTTAGCATACTTGTGTTTAACCATCAAAATACTACTAGGAGTGTCATATACCAGAACTCTTCCTATATTATTAACTTGTATAAAGTGATATATTAAATTGGCAGGTGTAAAAATAGCACTACCCTATGCGATGGAACATAGGCATATTGTGAGAAGGACAGCGCTACTTTTATAACTGCTAATTGGAGATTTGTGTACAGCAGAGTTATTGTATAAAAATAATTTACTGAATAAGGGTCATTCAGACATAAAAGGATCAGGGCTTTCCGATCATAAATCAGGTCATTTGACCACAGACACGTGCTTTAATTCTGTATACGCTCATATCAAGGAATTTGCTGTCTCCAGTTTTTGTTCGCAGTTATGTCAGTAGGTAAACATGTTTTAACGTATGCAGACTTTTTCAAAGACATGTTCCGGAACACTGAAGAACAGAAGATTCAGAAAATTTCTTTGAATGCGTTAAAGTCCTCCATCCCTGACCCTTATATGTCTAAAAAGACCATAATTATTTGCTTATCTCAAATATATTATTTTTTAAATAAACAATTTACATACCTACATTTTTGTCTTTGTTTTTTAGTAGTAATATATCTCTTTAAGCTTTGATACACAAGGTCATTAGGGGTACGCAATTCTAATCTTTCGGAGTAAAGTGCGTTTATAATTTAAGCAATAAAATATCACTTGCTCTAACTGTGAAGGAAAACTTCGCAAGGAAACCTGCATGCCTGAGTGTTTTCTATAGTGTTCTAAAGGGCGTGTAAAGTCTACGAATTCGTACTTGGCCAGCGTGGTGGACTACACAAAAGCACTGCCTA
The DNA here is from genome assembly GCF_905163445.1 of Pararge aegeria. Taxonomy (NCBI): domain Eukaryota; kingdom Metazoa; phylum Arthropoda; class Insecta; order Lepidoptera; family Nymphalidae; genus Pararge; species Pararge aegeria. The sequence goes on along the minus strand of NC_053185.1, from coordinate 17,016,274 downwards.
CCATTTTTTTTTTAAATACATGTATAAGATTATATCGTATAGGGTTCTTCCATTTTATACCATCTGTCTTATACAGGTCTGGCCCTGGTAAAAAACCTTGTCGCTGAATACGGCCTTACTCGTCTCGTTCTGGGAGGAGACCCGAGCCCTATATTGGGCCGGGAATTGGTGATTATGACGATGATTGTATGTAGGTACTACGGCAACGCAAAACATATCTGTAATACTAATAAAAAAATAAGAGCGTTTATTGTATTTTCACATTACAAAAACACATTTAGATATGTGTTGTAAAAAGAACTTACTTTTATTAAATAATCTATGCTGTGAAAAACTCACAGAGAAAATATGAGACCATATTTTTTTCTAAATGGTTGTCGTCGTAACACGATGCAGTAAAATTTACTTTATAGATGAAAAATTACAAAGTTGAAGGTAACTTTGTATTTTTTACGAAAATTAAAGGATTCTGTGGCGGTCTACACTTTGCCTAACTAGATGGCGCCACTACAACCTGCATCGTGCTAACGCAATTTTCACATATCAGAACGATAAAATATAAAACTTCAAAAGATGAGAGGTTGGGCCTATTTTAGTATTTAATATCAACCAAACTTGTAGTGACGTCACAACTTTTAACGAAGAAGTATTAAACTAAAATTTGTTAATATATTAATTAAATCAGTATGATTTATTTAATATAAAAATGATTTATTTAATATGGAAATCACTGCCAATTATAATTAATAATTTAAAATTATAATTAATTAATTAAAATTCAGATGTCACGTGACATCACGTGCAAATATTGCGTAGCTGGTTGGTTACACTAGTGAGTAGTGACTTCTATATTACTGAATATTTGTTTAATGTTAATTTATTATAAAAAAAGTAAATACTGTATATCTAAACTCAGCAAATAATTATCTAGTATTAAATTATACACCAAATGAGCATCTTCTTCATGAGGCGTATTGTTGGTGGAAGTCGGCCGGCACTCGTAACAGTTCACCGCTTCCGTAGGTAGATACAACTTTTTTCCTATTTATTTATTAAAATTATCAAAAAAAAATAAACATTGCACATTATTAAGTATGTTGTTTGTTTTTTTTTCTTTTTTATTATAACTATAAATTGATTTGATAAATTTAATTAGATTAGAATTATCACCAATAAAAATTTAACCAAATGCTAACATTATTGTAGATATATTTGAAGTACTTAGGTTGTTTTTACAAATATTCAAGATTTAAACATGCTCAATATGATCAATGATAAAGGCTTGTTATCTTTGACCTTGCTTTTAAAATATCTTGAGTAAAGGACTCTGACAAGTTATACATAATGCAAAATGATGTATAACCTAATGTAAAGTATGGTAGATTAGCTGACCCATGAATTTCTGACTTACTGAAAAAGTTTCTCATTAAATCAATGAGACTGCCTCGTTTGGTCTGGTGGTTAGTACGGTTAACTCAAGATCACGAGGTCGTGAGTTCGAATCCAATGGTAAAAACTTGTTAGGTATTTTGTTGAAGAAATCGGCCGGATTTAGGAAATTGGCGGTGTCATTTGTCAACCATAAATATTATGTTATTTAAAGATTTTAAAATAATGACAGTGTATAGTCACTACATATTTGAAAATTGAATGTACGTTCATAAAACATTTCTTAATTTAAGAAAGATTGTGACTGGAATAATTTAAACATTAGAAGTAAGAATAAAATTACAGTGCATGCAATTCTACAATAAACTACCCATTGAAATTTTGGAGATGTCTCTAAAAAAGTTCAAAGTTTGTATTAAACGTAACCTTATAGAAATGTCATATTATACTATAAAGGAATACGAACAAGCTTGGGTGTGAATTATTTCTCTAGCCAGGTTGCTCTTCTAATAATTTTAAATGACACTGTGAGATGGTGATAACAAAAAAAAAACGCCCGGCTAAGTTTGTTGTGAGCTTCTTCTTAGACCAGGACGCGTTTGGTAGTATTAAGTTTACGAATGTGGTTATCGCCGCTACCGTGTAATTCTTATGTACGCATCAAAAGTGCCACCTATGGGCCTACTTGAATAAAGATATTTTTGACTTTGACTTTGACTTTGAACCCCCGTGCCTTGGGGAGCAGGTTAAACCGTTCAGATTACTATCGCTAACTTGTGATAACAGCTTTAAAAGACTTTCTGCTATGAGAGAGGGGGTGCTTAGCTGTGGGACGTTACTGAGGGTGTGTGGTGTACCTACGTGAAAAAGCTTCGTCAAAACGGGTAGGTATGTAAACCCAGACAAATCGGATTAATGGCTTATTATATTTGAGTGTAAGCCGAGAAATAAGCCTGTTTCATAGGATAAAACATTTAATCTCCCTCGATATTAAGGCTAGCAAATTCAAAAATCTGACTCGTAGTTCCTGAGAATAGCCGCATTTGAATCAACAAAAAAAAAACTTTCCCGTGAAGTCAGCAGGTGCCGTTACGTTAAAAATCTAATAGTCTACTAATCTATCTACTTAAGTTTTACGTAAAACGCGAGATCTTTATCCAAAACAAAGCATTGATCACTACACGAAAATATTGCAAGAGGTATTTGTCGAAATGTACCATTTTTATTTTAATCAACTCTCGATAAAGTTAAGGTTGTATCAAGGCAAACTAGTTTTATATATAGATATCAGAAAGAAATAAAACTGTTAAGGCCTCCAAGTATACATGCATAATTAAGTGATATTTATTGAATGATTTATTTCTTAATTGATGCTATCACTTGGCGAGAGAACCGTTAGATTTTCCAGGATAAATAGTATTCTATGTCGTATATATCGTATCGTATCGTATCAAGTCATTACAAACGGCCCACTACAGGGCCCGGGACTCGTTCTACAATGAGATGGATTAAGGTTGTAGTCCACCATCCAGGCCAGAAGTACTCTCGAGCATGCAGGTTTCCTTCCTTCCCTTCACCGTTATATCAAGTGATGATTAAAAACGAACAAGAAGGAGAAGAACACTATATTGCACTTAATTTCAAATTTCATATAAATTTCATTTCATTTCACGTATAACATACAGGAGAAGAAACAGTAAGGAGTATACAGTTCACAATGTAGACATGCAAAGGCGGCCTTATTGCTGCAAGCAAACTCTTACATGCGACCTTTGTAGATAGGACTTACAGCAAGAGTGTTGATAGATATACATAAATACCAAAATGTAAAGATCTTCTATGGTTCGATTGCTTAAAATGCACATACATTTGAATAGTTTTAGGTGCGCAACGGATATCGAACTCGGTCTACCGGAAGTGTGACCAAAGTCGTTAAAACTAGGGTATCGCCGCTTCTATGGTTCGTACACCTACTTAACTAATTGAGAGCACCGTGAATACGAAGCCTTAGGAATCCGAGATACGTAGCTCAAATTAGAACCACTGAGTATTACCACACTTACCTATTTAAGGTAGGTACATAAACTGTAGCGTTTATAGCCTAGTGGGTAAGGCTTCGGCTTCTTTTACGGGGAGCCGATTTCGATACCTGGCACACACCTCACACAGACCTATGCGTTTTTTTAATTATTTAAAGCAATTAAATAGGTAGGTAGGTATTACTTGCTTTAACGGTGGAGGTAAACGACGTGAGGAAACCTGCATGCCTGCGAGTTCTCCATACTGTTTACAGGGGCGTGTAAAGTCTATCGATCCGCATCAGCCAGCGCTGTAGACTATGGCCTAAGCCCTAAGTATAAGTATAGACAGACAGGCATGTTAATACCTAATAGGGGTCAGTGTCAGTTTCCTTTAAAAACTCCAGTTATAAAATTATAATAATTTGATTGACTGATTTAACTTTTTGTTCTCTATCCAATAGTTTAAACGTACCTAATTAAGAAAAGTACGACTTCTCACACTTCAAAATGGCATCATACAGCCGCCATATTGAATTAATTATGGAAAGTGTCACTCGAAATAAAGTAATGATTATAACGATACCTCATATCCCCAAATATGTTCGAAGTTATGGTAGGATAAAGAAATATACATAAATAACTCCTTATTTGACTCCTAAAAACATGACGTTCGTTTCTGAGAACTCGTGTAAAAATACTAGTTAGATTAAATTCAACTAAAATTGTACATAGCTCCATGGCAATTATTAATAATCTCGCCTGATTCATTTAGTTCATAAGTCTGTCATTACTTATAAAGAAACACAAATTACCCTTTGTACTAAATATAGGATTCACCTTAATCGGATGCCTATTGATTTGAAAAAAAAACCGTTTCACGAACTCTTACGAGATGTATAACGATGTTAGGCGCCGTCTAAAATTGCAAAAGACAAAATACCACACCTTGTGGCAAGAACCATAGACAAGTTTTTTTAAGGAATTTGTACCACCAGCAGTCTATTCTCCTCTTCTTTTTTTTTCCTAATTCAAAGGTTGCCTGGCAGAGATCGCTATTAAGCGATAAGGCCGCCTTTTGTATTCTACTTCTTACGATATGTTTCTGTTTTTATTATTTTTTATACATGTTAATGTTGTGGTATAAAAATAAAGAGTTTAATAATAATAATAATTACAAGTTACTTTATATGAACTGCCTACTGAAAGTAGAAAAAGGTCAATGTATGCCTAGGTATATTCTTTGACTAGGCGTCACTTACTTAGGCATTGCCTTTTCCCTCGTTAGTGAACACGGGCATAACAGATTTATTATGCAGTTTATGCTTCACGGAGATAGGTAGGTATTTGCTTAATGAACTCATCCCTGAACATAGCTCTGCTTGCATGTAGTGGCGTACTTATAACATATATTTACTTAGTACTTTACCCCTAATCTCCCCAGATCAAAACTCTGACTGCCCTTGTTACGTTCCAACTTCTTATCAATTAACTATTTAACTTTAACAAACAAGCGGTTGTGCATTCAAACGTTGTACAAAATTAAGGTGAAACTCTTGCGTCTTTATCTGTTTGCATGATGATACCTTATTCGAACTCATTGCCTCGTTGGTATAATGATTCGCAAGATCATGAGGGCCAAGTTTGATTACCGAGTCGGGCCAAAATATGTTCGATATGTTGTATGTGTTGTATGATAGTTTCTTATGCTAACATATTATAATAATCGCGAAAACGCATTGGAATGGCGTGAAGGTGTTTGTCTCTTTGCTCTGACTCTCTTTCTGCTCTGATTCTCTTACTCTCTGTTAAGAGACCTGTGGGCTCAGAAGTGGGGTATAAATAGGAATCCTTAGCGCGGTGGCGAGTGAGCGGTGTGGTTACTGGGTTCAATCCAGATGAATTTTCTCTGGTCTGGTCTGGTTGGACGCTCTTAAGCCGTGGTGGGCTCCGATTTCTGACGTCATGTGGACGTGGATCTTTACCACGGTCACGGGAGCGCTCAGACTAAAAAATGATTAGTCCAAAAGTCCACCAACCCTCAGATAAACGTCGAACCGAGCAGAGGTCCAAGCCCTCGCCCCACTCCCCCGGTGACGCCGTAGCAACCCCTCAAGTGGTTATCGGCAAGTGTCCATCCGAAAATCTAAAAAATTAAGCCGTGGTTAGTCACCCTACCGACAAGAGTGTACTGCCAAGCGATTAACCGATTAGGAGTGTAGCTTATAACTATCTAAGCTTTAACCGTAGAGCCCACTACTATTTGTAAAATTTGTACCACCAGCAGTCTATTCCTCTCTTCTTTTCTTTCCTAATTTAAAGGTTGCCTGGCAGAGATTAAGCGATAAAGCCGCCTCTTGTATTCTACTTATATTTGTATAATTTTAAATCTTATTTATTGCACCACCTACCTCTTTTCTATGTTTTTTCCTTTTACGCCATTGGTTGCCTGGAAGAAATCGCTATGTAGCGATAAGGCTAATTGTACTCTCTTGAAATGTATTTATATCTCTGTGACTACTTTTTTTCTTTGGTGTACAATACAAGTGTATTCATTCATTCATTCATTCTCTCTTTATGTTTCTGATTTTATTATATTTTGTATATGTTAATGTTGTGGTATACAAATAAAGATTTTAATAATAATATATATAATTTAATAATAATTTTAATAATAATGATTTTAATAATAATTGACGGCCGATTGGCGCAGTTTGCAGCGACCCTGCTTTCTGAGTCCAAGGCCGTGGGTTCGATTCCCACAACTGGAAAATGTTTGTGTGATGAGCATGAATGTTTTTCAGTGTCTGGGTGTTTATATATATATTTTAAAGTATTTATGTATATTATTCATAGAAATTTATCAGTCATCTTAGTACCCATAACACAAGCTACGCTTACTTTGGGGCTAGGTGGCGATATGTGTATTGTCGTAGTATATTTATTTATTTATTTATTATTATATATACCATTTTAGCTTGCCCCAACACTTACTAGCTTCATCATCAGCTGAGATTGATTGCAGGCGTTGCAACCTGACGACAATATTTTATAGTAACTAGCTTTTTCTTCCACAATAACCTCGACTCTCTATCACATTTGTATCGTAACACACTTTTAACTTCAACTTGTGAGCCTTTATTTTCCTTGTTAGAGGTGCGTGCTGGGATTCAATCTCGGCCCAAAAGTGTGAAGTCGAAGTCCTACGCACTGGGCTATCACCGTTTTTATTTGTATGATTTTAATTTTATTTAAAAAGATCAGATTTGGCCACAGAATTAAAAAACAGAAACCGTGTACACGACTTTTAGGTATTGTAGCATCAAAAACCACTCCACTTTAGTAGTGTTTCCTGAACAGGTGGTAAGTCACTTCATTTAATTTAGAAGTTGACAGTAATTAAGAACTTTCATGTTCTAAAAGTTTACCATAAAATGGGGGAAATGGGAAAGTTTGTGAGCTAGCAACATTCCGCGGGAATCTGATACTCGGCTTAGTTATTATCGCTTCTAATTGGGGTTAGCTCAGCCAGCGAGAGTTCAGAGTGCGATTCCCGGCTCGGGTCAGTTTGGAAAATAATAATTAATATGTTAATTTCAATTTGAAATCCTATAATTCGCTGGCATCTCATTGAATAACAAATTCACCTTAAATTATGTGGGAATTGAATCATTAATTAGAATAATGATAATAGGTTGATAATAGTTATACCGTATTTGTTAATTAATATATAAAGACTTCTCTTTAACAGTTTGCTGTATTCAAACAAGTTGTGTTGAAAATAAGGCTAAATTCACGCTAAAAAGTATTTTTATAAAACTTTTAGTCTGATTCTGTAGAGCAGGTTATAAACGTCCCTCCTTTTAAAGAATGTTAACTATGTTTTTATTTGTACTGTACAACTAAAACAAAATAAATTTTATGTTGGGATTCCGCTTTACAGTTTTCATTGAAGCTCGCTAAATCCGATATGGTGATTGAATTGATTATCATAAACAAAATCCAAATTTACCAAAAGGATAAGTAAAACTTAAACCTTTTATAAAAATAAACCAGGTTGTAGTGAACGTCTTAACTTATATCATATATGAGAAAATGTGTTTGTTAAGTTGTTTGTTTGTTTGTCCTTCCCTCACGCTCTAACTAAGCAACCATTCAACTTGTTTTTTAGCTAAGAGTTAGTTGAAAGGACGAAGGGTAACATAGACTATTTTCATCAAAACATACAGTTCCCATGGGATTTGTAAAAAGTCGTAAAAAACGCAGTCGTAGAACGCGGGGAAGACTAGTAAATTTATATGGCTAAGTCACAAATGTGTTAACGTGAAGAGTACCTACTCGGAGAGTTTCAGTGCGCGCTCGGCTCTGGGTGCCAGTTGTGAGATTGTCTACCTACTGTCTAACTATCTGTTCGATTGTTTGAAAGTTAGCTACGAATTGTATGGTATTAAAAGAGCGCCATCTAGCGACGAGTGATTCTCAGTAACTAAATCACTCCCTTAAGAGTGAAATTTCATACACGGTCTTCATTAAGTTAAAACGCACAACCGCAATTAAACCCTTGTTTTAAAAAGCTAAAATTTGATTTAACTTGCTGCTACTTTTATGAAACAGAATTAAGAAGAGCTTAAAAAACAGCTTTAAGTAAACCTACGTTTTGAGCATTAGTAGAGCATTTTGAGACAGAGCTCGTCTGAGGAAGTACTACCGCCATGTTTTTTTTTCTGCCGCTGAGCAACATTGTTGCAATGCTGTGGTCCGGTCTTAATGGTGTAGATGCCAGTGTTATTACAGGCACATTAGGTTTAACACCTACGCCTCAGCTTGATTGAAGCAGTGCGGCACTTTGCAGGACGTATTCCAGACACGCCCTGCAATGTGTTGCATCTATATTATCTATCAGACGATGGTTGTCCAATTACCATGGACCATCTGCTGGGCCCGTCAATTATAACTTAAAAAAAAAAAAAAATTCTAAAGGCCTTTCCCAACCTCAATCTTAGCTTTACGTCACTTCATATCATCAGTATAAGAGGTTTCCCTACAACTATAAAAATTCAAAAATCCTCTAAAGGCCTTTCCCAACCTCAATCTCATCTTTACCTCACTTCATATCATTATTAGAGGTTTACCTACAGGCCCTACAGCGTAGACAGAGAAGCAAGTTTATGTTTCCTTATTCCAACTAATCATGAGCCGGAAGCCTTTCTCATAAAAACTGCGAAATTGCTTCACTGACCAACTTACTAATGTTATTCCATAAACTGTTCCGTTTTTACAATTAAGTTAATTACGGAACATTAAAAATTATAATGCAGTTCCTTTAGGATATGTTTCTAAGTGCAGCTGCTTCTAATGAAACAAATGCCTACATTTTGTATGGAACAAATAGTAATAAACAAATACCAACAAACTATAAGTGTGGTAGAAGACCTGAAATCTGGGACCTTAGAATCGGGGTAAAAAAAATGTATGGCAACACTTCTCAAATATGCATATATTCTCAAATAAGTCTCACAAGCGGCACGCCAACCATTCGTCTATTTACTTCTCGGTCTACGCCCTACAGCGACTTTTGGTTCCGCAACAAGTCGTTTGTGTGAACTTCCATTCGCCGTTTGATTTTATGAAGTAGGCACGCACGACCGCAGTCCCTGCCGTATCGCCTAGTGAAACGCATCACTTAGTTATCGCAAGCTCCCATAATACTGCGCCAAGATAAAACCGCGCGTGCTTTTAAAAACTTTTAAAAGTAAAACTGTGTGAGATAAAACTGTGATATATTACCTGTCAACATTCAGATTATTTATACTTCATTAATTAGACTCGACTTGTGTATAAAAGTTTTGAAAATGACTGCCGGAAACGAGGAACACGAGCCTCTGATTTCTTCGTCTGTGGATAATCAACGTGTAACATATAACAATTCTCCACAGGTTCGTACCATTCTTATATTACCTATACATCTCTTATGCACATCCATCAGTAGCCTTTAACAGTTCGCTGCTGGACTAAAGGCCTCTCCCAACGGAAGGCCCTTAATTACAGTGCTGTTCAGACGGATTGGTAATCGCAGTATAGGGTAGTAGTACCACAGAGGATGCTGCTGCCCGTTTCCCTTTACATTCCCTTAGACGTCTCGTACCGCACCCGCGGGAAGAGGAGGGATTGTGATAATTGTATTCCGTCGGATCACAGGTCTTTGTAGGGGATTCGAAATTCTTAGAACTCGTGTCTTGCGTTCATGCAGCGGCTCGCGACTCGGTTAATGGGAGTCGCTAAACTGCACCTCAGTCGTATTCAGTGGCGTGCTCTTCGTATATGCACAAAAGCACTGCCTACCCTAAAATTAATGTATAACTCGAATAGGAGGAGGATTTATGGCATTTGTTGCAATCATTCCACTGTATGCACACCCTGGTGAGAAACCCAGTGCACGGCACTGTTCGAACTCCAACACCCTTCGGTACGACGAGCTATTTATTTATATCCTTAGTATACTTACAGCTAGTCAAAACGTAAACTAATCACTATTAGTGATAAGGCCGCCTTTGCACTCTAGCACTAAGTACTACAACTATTCTCTTTGTGTCTTTCCCTTTAGTGTTTTGTTGCTATAAAGTTTTTTCTATTCTATTCTATTCATCAGCAGCTTTCGCATCAGCCGCTTTCGCAGCCGCACGGCCAAAGAAGTCATCTCATATTATTGACTAGCTTTGCCCGCCGTAATGTTTTAAATGCGATGTGCTTTGTGATAGAAAGACATACAAACTCATTTCCAGATTTAAATTATTTGTAGGCTTTTCGGGATACACATTATTCCGGAAACACATTATAGGTAACTATTACACTAGGTATTTATTCATGAAATTTAATAATACTATTTTTTTTCAAAATCCTTCGATTATTTTTGTAAAAGTAAAGTTCCATTTATTTCTTGTTGATGTATTAAATAGGAAAGACAAATCAACAAACTTACTCGTATTTTTGCTTATTTAATATTTGTTGACCTATGAAAAAAATTGCTGTGAGACGATCTGTTCGGATGTAAAGTTAGATCAGCATTAAGCCAAGGTTATCCAACGAATAACTTCTCTATTCGTATAAGCTCATCAAAGGCTTTTAAAAACCGTTCATACATAATTTTATATATTATTGTGAGGCGTGGTATTGCTTTAAAAAACAATTTATAAAGTATGTGTTTAGAATTCATGGCTTTACTTTATTCGTTCACCACACAAAAATACAGAAAAAGACGGCCTTATCGCTACATAGCGATTTCATCATATACATAGCGATTAGGTATGCTAAGAATTTTACGGGGGCCAATGTTGTCAAAAAGCACAGCTATACCGACATATATATACATATATAAGTACAATTATTTGTATACAAATCACATACATATATATTAATAAGTAAGGTAATCGGGAAAAACTTTTTTCGTATATTTTTGAACTTAGTATTTTTATAAGAAGATATTTAGCTATTGAGAGTATATACTAAATAAAATCCCCAAACAAATAACTAAGAGGCGTTACAAGATAATTTGAAAGCCTTTTGGGAAACTAATCTCGAGGCATTCCAAAGCTTATCTGTCGCATTCGTGAAAGATATGCAGACAAGAAGAAAGCGCCGGTACCTTCTAAATATATTTTTTTAAATATAAATAATAAAGACTCTGAACGACTTGGATTTATTTTAACTTCTGCCAAATGAGAGATCCATGAAAATACCTAGAGCTTATACTCAACTAGGAATATCAATATTTTTTCATACGCTGACCTAAGCAGGTAAAACGTTTTTTGGAACATTATTTACGATTGAAGTTTATGTAACTATTTATATGAAAAAACAAAAGGCAAGATAATTTAAAATATTTCGCACTAGTGGTAATATTACGGAATGATCTCTACATAAGACCAGAGTGGAAACCGGTTGAAATATTGGTTTCAACTTTCATGCAGACAGTAGGCAACTATAATAATATATGTAGGTGGAAACTATTACATCGCAACATATTTATCTTTTAGTTATCTTTTTTAATCAAACTAGAATGTAGAACAGTTAAATTCTATTATGAATTTATGAATGAATGAATACAATTTTATTGCACCAGAGATAAAAATAACATGAGAAAGAATAAAAATGCTTATACAAAAGAAGGATAAGATAGAAGGTAAAATTAGAAATGCTCCACCGGGATCAAATCCAATCTTTTTAAAACTATACACGTTTTATCAGCTAAATCGGTTATTACGTAGTTATGATAGAGATACATTTTTTGATAGAGATACATTTTTAGAGAGGGATACATTTTTAATAGAGATATATTTTTGATAAAGATACATTTTTAGAAAGAGATAAATTTTTGATAGAGATACATTTTTTGGTAGAGATAAATTTTTTAGGAAAAGGAATTTCCCTGGCTAAAAAGTGCTATCTAAACTACAGCAGGAGTTATGTAAACCGGAACATACGGTTGTAGGCTACAGCTAGTATATCTAAGCAACACTTAGTTTGTTGTATTATGTGTATTATTAACTGGGTCAACTTGGATATCGACTGGGATAAAGCCTGCAGTGAAATGCTATTGGACGCTGGGCAGGATGGTGTCTATCAAAATGTATCTTTCGGACATCTTTTTTGATATTTTAATATTCATAGTGGACTGATTTTCGCTTATAAATAGACCGGAACAAAGTTCTACGTTCTTTTGATGGTAAACCTACTAAAGTTAAAAAAATTTGGTACTTTAATATAAGCCTATTACCAGACCACTACAGAACCTCTTAGAATGGGAAGAGTGTAGTCCACCAAACTGGCGAATGCGAATTGGTGTACTCCACAAGCCTTTGAGAAAAACGGAGAACACGCAGGTATGCAGGTTCCTCACGATATTTTCCTTCAACGTAAAGCAAGCGATATTTAATTTTATAAATTTAAAAAGCATATAAAATTTTTTCGGAACCGACAGGATTTGAACCTGCGACTCTCTGGCAATCGCGGCCTGAGCACTTTCACCAATTAAGCTACGGCTCTTCTACCGTCGATGCCAAAATTAGTACATATATGCCTTTCACATCAGTCTTATAGCGACTGTGTGATATTTAATTGCTATAAATCACATATAACTCCGACAATATTAGAGGTGCTGGGTTCAAACTTAGTCCCACGAAAGGTAAGACGAAGTTTTACCCACTAGGCTATCGACGCTTTTTGTATAAGCACAATAACATCATCTATAATAAACCTTTTAATTAAGCTGTCATGTTGAAGATATAATTATTATGACTTATTCCATATTGATATTGCCATAGTCCTCAAATTATTAAAATGATTTACAATATTTGTTTATTACTTACTTACTTAGCTTTATAATAATATAGTCCTTGGCCCGGATTATTTTAAGCTATATAAAATAATCCGGTTAATAAATGAAATCGCAGGTTTTAGGACGTAGGCTTTAGATGCTCTTTTTATATGATATGATGGTTTATCACTAACAAACCATAATATATGGATACTTATATAAGCTTTTTTAAAATGACAAACTCTTGATAACCTTGTTCCAACTAGTTATCTTATTTTATCCAACTAAAGAGTTTACTTTTAAAACTAAATCACATCTAAATACACGAAATAGGCTTAAATTAAGATTACCTAAGACTAGAACTAAGTATGGCTGTATAACTATACATGTTGAGGGAGCACTACTATACAATAGTCTACCCGAAGAGATTTTTTGCGAGCAATCTTTTAAATTATTTAAAAACAAGCTTAAAAAAAACATTGTTTAAATTTTTTATAAACGCGGCACCTTTTGTATTTTTGTGTTTTTTCTTGCTTTTTATCACACTAACTAGATAATATATTCAAAATTCAAAAAAAAATCAAAATTCATTTATTTCAATATAAGCACTTTTGAAACGTCAAGTCTGTCTGTTTGTATTGGCTCTACCACCGGTCCGGAAGGGCTGAAAGCGGTGCCGGATGCTTCCAAGCAACCTTGCAACCACTTCTTTATGTTAATTTTAATTTCTCATTAAGTGAAACTGTTTCTTTTAAAAATAAATGTCTTTTAACCTAAAGTGGCCTGCGCTTTATGCAAAGTCCACAGAATTAAGAATATACAAAACCCTCATTCAGCCATTATTACATCTAGAGCATTGTGTTCAAAAAGTGAAAACGCCCCGAGCACGTCTCACTTGACACCCGTGGAATGTTTATTGCTCACAAACTTTACCAATTTCCCTATTTCATGGTAAACGTTTACAGTAGAGGGAGAATAATTTCTGTCAACTGCTAACAGCAATAAAGTTACTAACCGCCTCTTCGAGATACACTACTAAAGTGGAGTGGTTTTTGATGCTTCAATATCAGTCGTGTACACGGTTTCTGTGTGTCCAAAGTCCTATTTTCATCTTTCTCTCAGATCTTTTAACTTAGTTAAGTTTAGGGATCGGTGTACAATAGGATTCACTTTACCTGTCACAATACGACATACAATACGGATTAACTAAAAAGCGTTATAACTAATACAGCTATTCATCGTATATTGACCAAAAAGAGACCTATATTGTTTTGCGTAGTTTTACGTGTCTATGGCTTCATAACTTTAGTGTAGGTAATCCGATTTTCATCCGTTTTAGGTTTCTTCAGCCCATGTTATTGATATGACCAGCCTTCTCTTTTCCTTAACAACTTCAGAATATTGTTAAAAATGCATGGGATTCTTTCAGCAGCTATCTTTTAGAAGAAACTAAAGATAAGTCGGTGTCTAGTGTTGAAATTTCAATTTCAAAGTATTAAGTACTTAGATAACATAACAAAACGCACTAACAAACGGTTTTTTAATTGCCTACCTTAAAGAAAGGTCAGCTCAAACGAACCTGAAATCTTTGTAGATTTACTTTTTTACAATTTTGTTTTTTTTTTATTACAACTACACCACTACACAGTTAGGAAAATAAAGGAAGAAAATAGAGAAAAACAAATACCGGACACAAAAGGCACAAAGGCAGGAGTACAAAAGGCAGCCTTATCGCTTAGAAGCGAACTCGGCTTGGCAACCTTAGGAATAGGACACCAAGAGCAAGAACAAATAGGTGGGGTTAAATTATTATAAACCTACGATCAAATAACTACATACGAATACGTAAACAAAAATTATACAAAATTAAAAAAATATTACATACCTATATGGAATAAATATAAAAATAAGAAACTTATATATATTATGATAAGCTGTATTAATAAATAGACGGAAAAAAAATCAAGCATCTTATTGCGCAAGATAATAAGATTTAACTGCGTTTTTAAACATATCAAGCGATTTTGCCTGTCGTATGTTCGTAGGGAGAGCATTCCACAATTCGATAGCTTGTTCTGTGAAGGAAAGCTTATAAAACTTCGTCTTGAGGAAACAAGCGTAAAATCGGTGGAGTTTAGAAAATTAAGAACTTCTTTATTCACACAGGCATCACTTTATTTATTCTCTTAGGTGATAAATACATTCCTGAACCACATAATTAACAATATAACCGACTTCTATTTGGATGAAATAACATAACTTGGTGATTTGGCCAGACATTTAAAATGGAGTAACACCCTGAAATTTGAAATTCTACAAATTCTAATTTAAATCTTTCAAATTTCCCGACATTGTATCATCCTTTTTTATTAATCTCACATCTTCTATTTCTCGGACTTTAGTAGTGTATTCTGAATTCCACGCAAACAAAGTCGCAGGCAGAAACTAAAAGGCACTCAATTAAACTTTGATTGGGCAATTTTATATAAAAGTTCCATCTTGAATCAAGACCGCGAAGCGAGGCCAAATATTTGGTTTCCACCGTACAAGTCACTGGCCCACTGCTACGTAAAAAACTCAAAACTAGTTCTGCTTAATGATCTGGTTGCACAAGTTTTGACACAACGTCGTATCTATTCTTTAATGTGCTATTCGATTATTACCTGCTTATTGACATTTTCTAACTGTCTGTATTCAGACCAAGATTGGCATGATGTAGTTAGCATGAGTAGTCTTATTTTATTTCACAACAGCAATCAATCAATTCAATTGCGCTTGTGTGGGATGTGACCTGCGTTGATACGTTGGCAGCTTCTCACTTGCCGAGTACGTCCCAAAAAGCGGCGTCTGTAGCTGCCGAATCTTCTCAAATGCTAAAGTGCCGTAAATACTCCTTTATTTGTAAAGACTACGTTTTTGCGGTGCTTGCGTTTGAGACTCTGGGTCCATGGTCTTCGGACACGAAAAGTTTTATTTTTATTTCATTTCAAAATTCATTTATTTCAAGTAGGCCTAATATACGCACTTTTGAAACGTCAAGTATGTCTGTTTGTAGTGACTCTAGAACCGGTTCGGAAAACAGATTCTACCGCGAAGAAGCCGGTAAGAAACTCAGCAGTTGCTCTTTTCCAACATCGTTTTACAATTTAACAATCTTTGATCTATCTTGTGTGAGATGAAAGTGGAGCGTTTTCTTTCGAGGCAACCTTGTCATTATTAACATCGTGTCCCAAAAATTGTTCTTGACGTCTGGTGACCCAAGAGTCTAAGTCTAGCAATTCAAAGGGGCAATAGCGCCAGCATTTTGGGTACCACGCCCATAAGTGACTATTCACTTATATTCATTGTAAATATTAATTTTAGTTTGTAATTGTTATTACTTATAATTTAGTCTGATTTTGAATAAAGAATTTTCAACAGCAATCTCACTTGGTAGCAGTGGCGTGCACTTCATTCATGCACAAAAGCACTGCATACCCTAAAATTGAAATATAGCCCGTATAGGAGGAGGATTTTTTCCATTTTATGCACTTTTCCTGCTGTGTGCATACCCTGGTAAGAAACCCAGTGTACGCCACTGCTTGGTAGTAAGAGATGATATGATTAAGTCAGTGACGTGATTAGGGGTTTTAACCAGGCATAAAGCAGAAAGATGGCATAAAATTGAAAAATTCATCTTCTATACAAGTTGTATGAAATTTTTAGGGTAGGCAGTGCATTTGTGCATCCGAGAGATGAGAGACCCGTTCTCTGTAGTGGGCCGGTAGTGGGTTTATGTGACGATGATGATGATGATTACCAACAACCTATTATCATCCTTCTACTGGAAACTGTTCCTCACTAATATAAAAGGTGGTTTAAGACCTACATTTAGAACTTAGTGCTAGAGCTTTATGTGACAGAGTTTGTTCGGTGAAGTATACTTATTGTTGCTGCTAAGCAGCATTGCTGTATTCCGGTCTGAAGGCGTAATTACGGGAAATTGGGTTATTTTTACCGCACCGACGGCCGATTGGCGCAGTTTGCAGCGATCCTGCTTTCTGAGTCAAAGGCCGTGGGCTCGATTCCCACAACTGAAAAAAGTTTGTGTGATGAGCATGAATGATTTTCAGTGTCTAGGTGTTAATATGTATATTATTCATAAAAATATTCATCAGTAAAGCTATTTTAAAACTATGACGAGGTCGGAAATAATTGCAGCTTACGAAACAATCGGCGTTGATGGACTTGAGTTTAAAGTTGTTTCTCATCTCCCGTCTAAATCTTCGTTTCTTTAGTCGAAAATGTTTTAATAAAACCTATAACTAACCTGAGATTAATTTAAGCTTGTAAGAAGTTGAAAGCCCAATTGAATATTGCCAAGAATGCTAAGTGCATTTGTGCACTGAACAAAGATCCCGGCGGATTCTTTTCGCAGACATGAGCCAACCGTTCTGACCTCATCTAATGAAAACTAAGGGTTTTCTTTCCTTATCTAATAAAAACTAAAGGTTTTCTTTCCTTATCTAATGACAGAACGGTTGGCTCATGTCTGCGAAAAGCATCCGTTGGGATGTTTGTTCAGTGCACAAATGCACTTAGCATTCTTGGCAATGTTAAATTGGGCGTGTAACTTCTTACATGCTTAAATTATCTCGGTGCAGTATTTTTTTTTTGACTTCAAAGCCATGGTCACCAAGACAAACGGCCGTGGCACAAATATGTACAGTATCGAGCTGTTGCCCACAACTTCGTTCGTGTTAATTACGGTTGTCTACAAATCCCGTGTTATTGTAGACAAAACCGGCCGCCAAATGCTTTAATTAGTTAGTATATGTAGTATATAATTTATATTTATCATCAATATTTCTCAGCGCACGTCGAATAATTAATTTTAAAAACAAAACTTTGCTACTATAGAGTAGAGACACACATTATAGCACTTTTTTTTAAGGATATTTAAATTTATTTAAAAAAAAAAATGCCATTTCTTTGTGATAATTGAGTTTTTTATTGATTAAAAATGGTTACAATCGGTCCAGTAGTTTAGGAGCCTATTAGGGACAAACAAAGAAACAAAAAATCTTTTCTCTTTTTAATATTAGTATAGATATATATTATACTTGCTATAGCGTAGTGTAATTGCTTTTTTGTTCGTCATACATATACGAATAGATGTTATAACTACTAATAGTTTCTTGACAAATCTTACAACTTCCTAAATAACTGAAAAAGCGCCGCTGAAATCAATTTAGCCATGCCAGAAGTTAATCGCCTTGATTTCTCCTCTGAAAGTCTCATCAATATTGTGCTGTTCTGAAGATTCGTTGGCAAAAAAGACAAGGAAAAATAGTTTGAAAACACTAAAACGTAAGTTCCATCAATAACCTACAACGATCACTGCTGGACTAAAGACCTCTGCCAACTGGAGGGTTTGTCCATAATCACCGAGTACAGAGGATTGCTGCCCTTCCTCCGGTATATTCCCTTAGTCGCATCGTACGACACCCGTGGGAAGAGGGTTACTAACCACTGTAAAATGATCTGCCGCCACGACACAGCACATTTTATTACTAGAATAGATGATAATATATGTTTTCGGATCATCCTGTTAGCTTCAATAGTAGAAGGTCCACGATCGGGACGAATTACATTAATCGGGTCCAATTCGGCGCAATCGTTTACTTCCTGCGGTAAGACGATCCAAAGATCCTTTATAACTGGGTTCCTATATAATGGAATAAAAAATAGCCGTAAATCATGTCATAGATTTTCAAACACTTAGTCGACCTTAACGGAATCATTAAAGTATTTTTAAGTCAACTTGGCAAGCTAACTGTGAACAAAATAGTCCGTATATAAATTATTTATGAAAGGTTTTATATTATGTACGAGTTTGACTTTTTGAATTAAACCTGGGTTACGCTGCGGGTACAGCTAGTATAGTGAAGTAAAAAATGGGGTGGTAAATACAATTTATTTATAAGTTTCTATTAATGAATGGTATTTTAATGTATTTTTAAATAAATTATTAAAAGGTTGTATAATTTAAAAACAAAATTACAGTACTCCAAGCAATGGCAAGTTTTACTTTTCTCTGTTAAAGACCTAAGATATTTCTTTATAGTAGTAGTGCCTACCTATGCACTTCTAATAATATCAAATATTGTCAAAAAGTTGTTTAAACAAAACACAATGTGAACATTTTGGAGCAATAGATTCGTGGGAATCTAAATTAATGTAGCAGCGTCTCTATATATTTTAAAGGTCAATCCGAGATACCTTTAATTGAATTCCAAATAATGCGTAGTTGCCAGTGTTGGTTGCCAGTGTTTCGGAAACTGTCTAACAGCTTCCTAAAAACAACGAAGATAATTAACTGCGAGCAAAAGTTCTAATAGGAATTTAGATATTAAGTAAGGATTCTATCAGCATTATAACTTAGTAGTTTTTATTTAGTATTTTAGTCGCCATTTAAACACCTTGGGACCGCAACGTCCATATACTAGGTATGTACGAAACGAGTGCAAGAAAATTAGTACACGCTAACGAAGCCTTCACTAAAATACCTCTGGGGGCGATTTCAATATGTGAAAGATTTGTCGACTTAAAATATCATGTGTGGGTAACACGAACCGGGTGTCCGGTATTCTGATCGACATAGGCTTCTCTACTTCCCCACGGTCCGATTATATAACATCATAGATAGAGTGGCTATAAATATAGCTACAGACTACAGTCTAGTATAGTCATAAAGATGTCTACACGTCTTAAAACTACGTGTTTGTTTACAATATTTTTTTTTTGCAAAGAAGCATTTTTTTATATTCAACAAATCCAGCTTCTTGGCAAAAATGTTCCATTAGTTTTTATATCAAAATCGATTAAATCGTTCCACAGATTAGCTTAGAAAAATACACACACGCAAGACAGAGCGTTTATGGCATCCTTCTAATAATATAAACTACGACAATACACACATCGCCATCTAGCCACAAAGTAAGTAAGTAACTTGTGTTATGGTTACTAATATGACTGACTTAATTTTTTATATAAATAATATACATTAATACTTATAATATACAAATAAACAAATAAATACCCAGATACTGAAAAATATTCATACTAATCACAATAACATTTTCCACTTTGTGGGAATCGAACCCACAGCCTTGTTTCAGAAAGTGGGATCGCTGCCCACTGCGCCAATCGGGCGTCAAGTGTCATTTATGTTAATGTTCATACACTTCATTATAAATGTAGTACACTACATCATAAAGTACCAACTTTTTACATTTTAAGCTAGCTAGCTAGTTTTAAATCATTTAAAGTTGATTTAAAATTGTTATTTGGTACGGATTGCGGCGGCTAGCTTTTTGTGACGTTTCAAATTCATTGACTCGTCTTTATAATTGTAGGAGGGCAACGATTTCAACTGTTGACAAAAACCCAAATCTTATGACAACTTAATCTATATTACATACTTGATATTGTAAAGTAATTGTTGTATTTGTACTGTACAACTACTGAACTAATTTTAATAATTCTTTCTCTATAAGACAGCTATGTTATCCAGAAAAAACTTAGACTCTGTTTAATTTCAGTAATATTAACATTTCTGATAAAATAAT
The DNA here is from genome assembly GCF_905163445.1 of Pararge aegeria. Classification (NCBI taxonomy): domain Eukaryota; kingdom Metazoa; phylum Arthropoda; class Insecta; order Lepidoptera; family Nymphalidae; genus Pararge; species Pararge aegeria. The sequence goes on along the minus strand of NC_053185.1, from coordinate 16,995,944 downwards.
ATTTGTAAAACAAGCCTGAAAAAACTGACTGACGGTCTGCTTATAGTCGTGCTTTGTCTAAATAGCCAATCATACAGAAATACTATATTCTAGAAAAGTTAAAAAAAGTTCGCAAATCATACACCATATCTGTATAAGCCTCAATGACTCATTTAACATCGAAAATACAAAATTGAAATTTGACTTTCTGTTAATGATAAAAAAAAGGCAATGTCAGATAAATAAACCTTTTTTACAAACTCCACAGCATGTTATTCGGGCACATAGTTAATGAAAAATTAATATTATGTGTGATAGGGGTTTATGAGTAAAGTATCCGCGTAGCCAATATAATATTACATTATGACCTTTAAGTACCGCGGGTGAAATCACGGGGAATAAGCTAGCATGTAAAACATTTAAAGTCGTTGCCCACATACGTCTGTAAAGACAAATCTTATCATAGTTAATACCAATTCAAAACAGTCAATTTAGTCCTAGTCCATCAATCCCCAATAACAGATGATTTGATTCGTATATAAATAAGCTTACGTCCGCGACCTTGTCGCGTTTGTTTTTTTTTTAAAGCATATTTTAAGTTGTGGATTCTTATAAAAAATAATCGAATCACGTTTCTGAAATATTACAATAAGTGTATCTTTAAAAAGTTTTGTTGCATTTTTAAACTCGCGATAACTTCTACATTATTTATGTCCGATTGAAATGAATTTACTCTACTATTTATTTGTAACCCACTTTTGATTCTACCGGCGATCTAATAAAATTTTAGATAACTATAGAAGCTTTTGCTCCTTAGCTATGATAGTTGGATACATTCTCTCGCTGATATTTTTATAGGTAATAATGAGAACTTCAATCAAGAATAGTAACACCGACAGATGTCACGCGGCGCGTACCTTTAAAATATTAAACAAGTGACAGGAGTCACTTGTTTGTAATTTTGCATGTGATGTTAGGGCTGTATCTGATTTTTTTCTGTAAAAGTTATGGCAGTGTCAACTAAAAAATTATAAGCATTTCGGCATTTCGGCAGATAAGTCTCGGAGACAGTAAATAATGTGCCTATAAAGCCTGTTATGTAATATTTCGGTTTTCATTTACACGTTGTATATGTTATCATTATGGCGATTACTACATTCGTAATAAAACTAAAGCAAGGAGGGGAGGGGAGGGAGCAAACGCGGCTTAATCTCAGAAGGACCCACAACCTACAAAGTCGGATTCACAATTAATTAAAATTAAGCTATGAAATTAGAGCAATTTATACCAAATCATATTTATATCCGCCAGAGCATTTGGTAGATTTGAGCTGTGGGTACTTCTTTCTTATAACGACAGGGGGCAGGAGGCCTGAACCCAGTAGTGCCACTAATAAAATTGGCTGATAACGATGATTTAGAAGATTATTTCGCTTGTTTTAGGGCAGCACACACAGCGACAGTCCCCGCACCAGTGGTGGTGAAGTAACCTTAGCAATCCCACCTTCACGTGGCTATGGAGCCATCGGAGGAGTCGAGAAAGTCACATACACCTGGGCAGACGTCAACGCGTTCGCAACAGAAGACAGGTCCCGAAACAGGAAGTTCTGGCACTTCTGGCGAAGTTCCTCAGATCGCATGTTCCAGCAGAGGAAGCAGTTGCTTAAAAACAGTAAGTCTTTATCTTTTTACTTGGTCCTAAGGGGAGCCTCAAAAGAAGATTACCAATAAGTACCTATCTAGCCTAGTGGGTAAGGCTTTGGCTTTATGCCTTTAGTGCGGATTGATGAACTCCACACACCTTTTGTGAACATTATGGAGAACTCTCAGGCATTGCTTACAACGCACATAACTTAGAAAAATTAGAGGTGCGTGCTGAGATTCGAACTCGGACCCCCGAAAGTGAATTCGAAGTCCTGCCTACTGGGCTATCACCGCTTCTTAGTGTGTATCAAATACTTATATGATAGTCATTCGGAAAAAAATAAAACAAAAAGAACATTTTGTAATAAAAAGACTTGTTATAAAACTTGCATGACCACAAATTACAAAAGTATGAATCAGCAATAAGTGCTGTGATTAGTTATAATTATTGTGGAGGTGTTTATTTTTTAATAAACCAGTTAGGGAAGCTTCACTGAATTCTAATAAATAAAATATCCATTGAAGTGTTATGCATTGATTTTGCATAAATTTCAATATAAGATATACTGACTAAACCCAATAGAGAGGGCTGTGTTTTTGTGACAGTAAAAACTTGATTTCAGCTCAGTCAATTGGAAATGCTATAAGAAATATGCTAGATAATATATCAATATAACAGGTTAATGAATTTCTAGAGCAAACTTTGACTCAGTAAGGACGGAATGAATCGGTTTATTGTTGATCCCATTTTTTATAACAACGATGAGCTTAGTAAATACGGGATCCTTCATATTTTATTTCATTGGCTAGTGAGTTACCCAATATTAAAATGAGACTTTAATAAAATCTTCTAACCCCATCCTACAAAATTAATTCACGCTTTCATGACAGCACCCTAATAGAAACCTATACTTACCTTTTAGATGTTAAATGTTAATCTCTATAAATCAGGAGTTTAGAATCTTTAATCCCGAATTTAACACATAAATTGCGGCGTAAAACGGTAAAAATTATTTCACACATTTCCTGCCAATTTATAGCATTCTATAGATGCCATACCGTACTGTGAATCATGTGTAATTAATGTAGCTGTGGTTGTTTAAATCAAAACTTTCTTTATTTGTAAAGCGGAAAACGAAAAACAATATCTTTACTATATAATTTCCTGCTATTACAAAATAAACTGCCACGACGGTTTAGTGTGAAGCATGATCGACTGAACAGAGTCCTCTCCGGGTCGGACTCTAGTTTAGCTAATTATCACTACTTACATGGTAGGTACTTCTATTTAGCGATAAGGCCGCCTTTTGTATCCTGCTTCATTCTTCATATGTTTGTTCTTTTTTTTTCTCGTTTCTCTGAGTGGTGTACAAATAAAGAGTATAAAAAAATAGGTATAATTCATCGTTAAAGCCCACTCACCCACGCTGGGGCATTTCAGAGTTGTGGGGTTAAGATGTCACCATTAAAAGCTTTTTTTATTACTTTACAAGTTAGCCCTTGACTGCAATCTCACCTGGTGATAAGTGATAATGCAGTTTAAGATGGTAGCGGGCTAACCTGTTAGGGAGTATGGTAGTCCTACGCCTAATCGGTTTCTACGCGACATCGCACCGGAACACTAAATCTATCGTTTTTTTTTTTAGTAAATGGAGCTGCGTATCCTGGCGAACTTCTGGCGCTCATGGGATCTTCCGGTGCCGGAAAGACCACCCTTCTGAACACGTTAACGTTCAGAACACCAAGTGGTGTGGTGTCATGTGGCACCAGAGCCCTAAATGGCCAGCCTGCGACTCCTGAAATGATGGCAGCGCTGTCAGCGTACGTCCAACAGCAGGATCTGTTCATTGGCACCCTGACAGTACGGGAGCATTTAATTTTCCAGGTAATAAAAAAAACGTGTGTGTACTTATGTACACGCATTAGAAGTAACACTGCTTTGGCGTAACAAGATTAAAATTAAAAATCTTTTCAAAAATTTCATCTTTTGCCTTATTCTACGTTTGTAGAAAAAGGTATTTAATACATAGAAAGTTTTATTATAACGCATTATCAGTTATTTCGTTAGTTAAATAAAGTTTATTTAAATATCTGAGAATAATAAATAATATATTAATATATTAGATATATATTATTTTAATATATTAGGAGACCTGATGGTATGACGCTCATACCTTGGAGGCTTGGAAGGTCACTTCTGTGGGATGCAATTTGTGTTGATACCCTAGCTGCATCACACATCCAGGCCACTTCGTGAATGGTAGGTGCGGCTGCTTCCAGTGCCGAGCAGGCCAAGAGGCGTAAATATGAAAACCTGGATAGCAGCTTCATTTTTGTGCCTTTTGGAGTAGAGACTTTGGGACCGTGGGGTCCGGAGGCAAGAGCCCTTTTCAAAGAATTATCGAAAAGGGTTATCGAGTCTACCGGTGATCCTAGAGCGGGCAGTTACCTTGGCCAACGAATTAGTTTGGCCATCCAGAGGGGCAATGCTGCCAGCATCTTAGGAACTGTGCCTCGCTGCGGTGGTTTCGAGGACGTTTTAGATTTTATTTAGTTTTTAAATAGTTTATTTTAGGTTATAGTTATGTATTAATACAAATTATATTTTAGAGATAATCAAATAAATAATTAAGTATTTAAATATCACAAAAAATATATTTCTATATAATTAAAGAAATGGACATAATAAACATAAATACATTTTGAATAGACTCATTATCGGACAACCAAAATTAAAATTTGAGATTTATGTACAATTGTATCAATTGAATCACCGGAATGCGCCCGCAGACTTTTACAATTGAAAGTTTACACTGTCAAACCTTATAGCGAACTTCAGGGTGTCGGTTTTTTGTGTCGGTGTGCGCGCGAATCGTATAAATTTACTCTCATCATTTTTCCCTAACGCGCCAAAAGAAGAATAACTTAAAAAAAATCGACGATCCTGTGGACTGCCGACAGAAGTGAAAACTATATACTTACATATCACTAATACATTATTAGTGATATTTCCATATAATTGTGTACACAGGCCGCTGCGCGTCGCCAGTCTAGCGCAACGTCACTTTACCATGTCTCATGTTGATGACGCGGACGCATAATTTTCGTACTTACCAAAAATCGCTTAGCGCAGCCAAAGAAGATTCCAACACAAAAGCATAATTCATTTTAGCTTTCAACTAGGCCTACTTTACAAAGACTTTGAATAGTCGAGTGGGTCAAATTATACCGAGAAGAAGCCAGCAAGAAACTGCTGCTCTTTTCCTTAGTTTTATTTTGGATTAAATAAACAAATATACTATAAAGATAATGTTTATATGAAGCAGTAGTTTTTTATGTTGTTGTTTTAAAAAAAAATTGTTTTATAGGCGTTAGTGCGTATGGATCGACACATTCCGTATAAACAGAGAATGCAACGTGTCCAGGAGGTCATCTCTGAAGTAAGTTACCTTTTTATCTATAACTTAAATACCAAAACTTAAGCTTACAGAACAATCCTGTTATAATGTTAAGGATTACTTAAACGATTAAAAAGTTTGGGTGTGAATTGCTCTAACTTCATAGCTTGATATTAATTTACTGTGAGATGGTAATACAAAAAATAAATTTACCCGGTCATGTTTGTTGTGGGCTCTTCTTAGACCAGGGCGCGTTTTGAACCCTCGTAGCTTTAGTTTAAGTTTTCGAACGACGTTATCACCATCCCCTTACAATTATAAAAAATTAAGTATGAACGCTTCATTAGTACCTGTGATAAGCCTACATGAATCAAGAAATTTTAAATTTGAATTTGAACATATACTCTATCTAGTTTTATATACAAAACACAGACCGATAAGTATTCCAATTTTATTACTCACAAGTAATGATGACTATTTTTGACAACCCTAATATAAAAAATTGCAGACCGGAAATATACCCAGGCTTTTAAGATTATAATTAAGTTTAAATATACATACTACGGCAACATAATATACATAATATACTACAGCACTTGTATTTTAGACTTGCTTATTACGTCAAATTACAAAAACACTTACACATGCCTTCATAGACTTTCGGTTCAAAGAACTTCGGTCACATTGCCAGAAGAGACCGAGACGAACTGGAGAAGATAGTGATCACTTGCAAAGAGTTTCTCTGGCTAGTTAGGCTAGTGCCTCAAATAAGTACCGCTAAGCGAATTAGCGTTCCGGTACGATGTTGTGTGGAAACCGATTAGTGCCATGGGTTTAATATAACTGCCATACTCCTAACTCGTGCTAAAAACATAATAAGGATAGCACGTTCCCATCTAAAACTGCATCATCACTTACCACCAGGTGAGATTGTAGTCAAGGGCTAAATTGAAGTGGAGTAAAATAAAAAAATTAAAAGTAGAAAATAGGTATAAAATATTTTCAAGAACTCGAGTTGGTAGCGTGATGCGTTGGCCATGAATAATCCGCATTGCTCTCGACATAAAAGTGGATAACTATACCTGTCACAAAAGCCGCCACACGGCACGGCATCGTCCGTGACGTCATTGGTGGGAGGGGTCACGACCCTTAGCAATGGAAAACTCGCCGCAGAGAGAGTCAACTATAATCCTTTCTAATATTATAATGCGTTTGTTTATTTCTTTGTTTGTCCTTCTTTTACCTCAAGCACAACAAACAATAAACTTGATTTTGGCGTACAGTAAGTTGAAAGGACGGAGAGTAGCATCGGCTACTTTTTATCCCAGGATAACAAACGGTTCCTACGGGATTTGTAGAACGCGGACCAGAGGTAATATAATTACAAAATTAATTATCATATACCTGTTTAATGCCATGTCCGTGGTAGTGTCAGAAATGCTTTAATACAATCTATAAATAAAATGGCAACCTTACAGTATAAATAACTACCAACATTCTAAAAGCGTGTTCTGTGAAGCGATAGCGAAACTTGTGGCACATTGCGAATATCGCAATTATTGCTATTAACTGAAAGTATGTTAAATTATGCAGTGGTGTCTCCGAACTGGAAAAAGTAGTGTTAAAACACAAAGCCACGTTAAAAGACCTCGGTCGGTCCTACTACGCAACTTGGACGATTTATAAATATAACATAAGAATGGGGCTCATAAAATTGTCAAGGTCATGTCAGAACAGGCTCTTATTTTTCCACTACAAGTTAGAACTTAGTTGCAATCTCATTTGGTGTTCAGCGATAATGTAGTAAAAGATATCAGCTGAATGGCAATAAAAGAAAAAGTTCAACTTTCGTTTATCACAAATTAGTAACATTAAAAAATATGGAAATCGAATTATATTATGAAAATTAAGCTTAATCTGCTATACTCCGCGAACGGCGGGAGAATCTGTATGGTGTAATTTATAATTTCTTCAATCCTTATACTCCACACAAAACAGATCCTCGGCAATGTACTTGTTGTTACTTAACAATTATTCATTGTAAAGTCAACATCTCCTGAGGATGCTCCGGGTTCGGAGCGAAACGTGCGTAGAGGGTACATCAAAAAGTCCGCAAAGTAACGCGGCTGCTTCTATCCAATATTGGAAATCATATTAATGATTATTCCAGAAAATGGAATTAATTATTCCATTTTCTGGAATACTAATTAGGATCGTCGAAATTATATTTAATGTGAATCATTAAATATAATTTCGACGATCACTTTTCGACGATAAATTTTTTTTTTTCGATGATCCTAACTAATTAGTATTCCAGAAAATGGAAGCCGAATTTTTTTAATGTTCCACTTATCATGCCTGTCTGTATCATAGTATTTGAAACAGGATTAAGGCCTGTAACCGGAGTAGCAAGACGGTATAATCCGATTGTGTGGTATTACCTAACAGACTACCCACAATGAAATAGAGCATGCTAGACGCAGTATGCTAATTATGTCTGCGTCTATATACTTCTATGTTACTTAACCTGCGTAAATAACCCTGAACCTTAACTCGAAGAACATTATGACACTAGTGTGCTATATTAGTCACTCGACTCGTGACACACACATTTTAGAAAATAGCAGTGCATTTTTACTGTTTTCCATTACTATATAAATGTTTAGCAAAGGTAGATAGCGAAATAATCGCTAGATATTTCAGTCTTTTTACTCGACTGCGAAAGAGGGAGGGCTATTTTTTTTATGTGTTATGAATGTAATATGTATGTATATTTCTTGTCGTGTTTTTATGTGAGTGGTGTCAATACATTCGTCTGAGTCGTGAGAGTGACACTGGGTACATCAAAATTAAAAAAAAAAACAAAATTAAGGATTTTTGGAAAAGTAATCTAAGTAATCTCGAAACGCAGTTGGGTTCTTTGTTATTCAAAAAATTCGCTTGTATTTGGTACACTACATTATTGTGCGCGCAAAAAAGCAGGAACTGACGTTAAAGTGGACATACGACCGATGTTATGAGATTGATGCTAAGTACCATCAATTCTCTGACTGTTGTTTAGGATCCCAATGGAAGAACGGAATTCATAAAGGATAACTCTATTTTCTGTCTGTATCTAAAGATTTAAGATCGTACCATGATTTATCATCATGGTGTGATGATATATCATGATCCTTTAGGGAGTAAGATCCTTTCAGGTCACAAAGCTACTTATTTTGATATAGGCTTCTAGTTCCACTCACTGAGTGACCATCAAACTATATTGGTGAACATCCCGGTGACCCTTGAAAGGCACAAGGATGAAGTGTTATAGAACAAGTGAAGAAAAAGCCAAAAATTATTTATATTCCTTGTCGATTTCTTCCAAAGTAAGGTCTCAATGGCTTTTAAATCCGTTTCAGCCATTAAGTGTTTCATTTTTCATAAAGTATAAAAAACTCCTCTTATTTCCGAACTTCTGAAATAATTAGAAATAAGCTATAGTAAATTGCGGAAGTTCTTTTGGCATTATTTTAATATCCCGTTAGCTCTGAGTTTGAAAGCAAAGTAAGAAGTAAAAATTAATTGTTATAGCTGGCGCTATCCAAATGCCAAAACACAGTGATCGGGATTCCCGGTCGATTGAAGGGCATTTCTGGAGGGGAGATGAAGAGGTTGTCCTTTGCGAGCGAGGTCCTCACAGACCCTCCCCTTATGTTCTGCGACGAACCTACCTCTGGCTTGGACTCATTTATGGCACAGAATGTTATCCAGGTAAGTGATATTTCATGTATGTGTTATGGCTTAAAAGTATTTTAAAGAGTACTTAGCCTATCTAACTGGAAGATTTACAAATATTCAAATATTTTAGCCGCTGGAAGTATCGATTAGTAAAAGACCAAATTTTCTATTTTAATTTTTATATTAACAGTGTTAAGAATAGCTAAGTTAGCATATAAGAGAGTCAACAAACAGTAGAGATTTATTAATACACATATACATTATAAAGCAGGAGTAGAAATAACATTTTGTTGTTTAGTATATCAGTGTTTAAGTTCAATGTATACGTTGTTTTGTTATACTTTTCTTTTTTTATGTCCTTTTTGTGGTGTGCAATAAAATTTAATTCATTCATTCATTCATTCAGTGTATAATGTATAGTGTTGCCCAAATGCAAGACGAGACTTAGCCAGTCTTGGTCTTGGTCTTGCGCCAATACACCTGGTCTTGGTCTTGGTCTTGGTCTTGCGCTCCCAGTCTTGGTCTTGGTCTTGGTCTTGCAGCAAGAGTCTTGCAAGTCTTGCAATTACCTATTAGTCTATTACTATTTATTAAAGTTTACTTTAAATCTTAGAAAAACGTATTAGAATTGGAACATTGTGAGCTTGAATTAACATAGCCATAGTAAAGATCAAGCAGATTAATAAATAACTGAAGATTTGATAAGAAATTCGAAAAATCAACTGACCTATATGTCGTTTTCCATGGAAGTAACTGTTTCTTAATAAACATTTATGATTTATAAGCTTACATTTGCTAAAACATGTAAAAAAACAAATTAATTACAATAACTTGACTGTATTTTAAAGAACAATACTTATCTGTCTAGAAAGAGATTGAACCCTCAACTTATAAGAAATTTAATAAAAGAGTTTTACGATTTATCATTTATTTGAATAAAAAATAAAATACAACACAAATCAACAGCTTTATCATTAGGTTATGATAATTTATATCAATTCTTTTGACCAAGAATTAATACAAAGTAACCATCTGGCTGACTCATCACTTAACCTATTTCTATGTTTTCTAATTACTAATGATGCTTTAGAAAATAACCTCTCAGCAGGTACTGAAGTTGCAGGTATTGAGAGAAAATCACGGGCCATTTTCGATAAAATCGGATACTCTGTCTCATGCGTCCTCCACCAATCTAAAATGTCTTCCGAGCTGGCAGTTCTTGGTTTTCTCAGGTACTCCTCCAACTCGTCTATCACTAAGCCTTGAAGACAAGATCCAGATGACGTCGAGGGACATTCATAGAGTTTATCAAAGTCTATTACGTCTTCATCTTCATCACATACTTTATTGTCTTTTTCTGGTATTTCCAGAGATTTGTTCAGTGAGTGTAGACTTTTATATTCTTCATAAAGTTCATTGAACTTGCGCAGACTTTCTGTTTTAAGTTGCTTCCCCCACATTGTCAGGTCAAAAGTCTGAGCCTTATGCCTTGGGTCTAAAATTAAAGAAGTACAATAAATCCAGTTGCTCTTCTTGTAATGTTTAAGCATTTTGTCTCGAGCTGCTTGGAAAGCTAGAATGAGCCTTTCATCCACTTCAGATCGATTAGGTTTCTCATCTAACTGTTTTACCATGGATTCAATTTTATCTAGCAAGAGATTAAATGATACAATGACTAGCGGTAACGTAACATATTTGTCTCCACCAAGTTTTGTACTTAAAAGTTTAAAGTTTATTAGAAATTTATGTAATTTTTCGAGTACCTGCCATTCATTAGCTGTGATTTGAAAATCATTCAATTCGGTGACAGAACTGCACAATATGTCAATGCCCGCTCTCACTTTTAAACCAAATCCAATCATATCATGTGTGGAATTCCATCTCGTTGGACAGTCAAGAATGGCATTTAGATTTGATGGCACGCCAGCTGCTTCACAAGCAGACTGAAACTTCTTCTTCACTATCTCACTTCTTTTTATTTTACTGGAAATACTGCGTAACTTTGTTACAGATGTACGCGAGTCAGCAATATTTGGTGCAGATTCTTCATCTTCCTCATCCTCAGTTTCGTCTGCATAGTCTTCGTACTGCTGATCTTGCGCGTTAGTGTCAGACTCACAGTGTAATGCTAAGGTCTTTAATAAATCTTGTACACCAAGGTTTAAAATGTGAGCAAAGCACCGGAAATGTTGATTGTCTGAATCAAAGTGTGGCGGCAGCTGTTCATACATAAATTTGGTATTTGCATTTGCGTTGTCGACCGTGATACCTTGTATTTTATCAATTATGCCATATTCCAATAAACATTCATGGAAAATCGTTGCAATATCTTCCCCAGTATGACGACCGCGTGATGGTATAAAATCAAGAACTACAGATCGATACTTCCATTCGTTGTCTATATAATGAATAGTAACCCCGTAGTAACTCCTACCAGCAATTGACGTCCACCCATCAATGGTAAACGACATTTTAGATGATAATGGTTGAAGTCGTTCCTTGAGATTCAATTGGAGCTCTTCAAATCGCTCTTTGACTTTCCTTCTAAGTGTAGACCTTTTAGGAAACACCATATTAGGGCAAATACGTCGAAAATATACTTGTGTAGCTTCGTCATCGAAAAATGAGAAGGGAAGATATTTTTTCACCACCCAATCAACTGTAGCTGTCGTGATGTTGTCACTGCTGTTTTCCGACTGAAACAAAACAATAAATCTTGTGTTATTATTTAAAACATACTAGGTTTGAGCGTATAAGAGGAGGAGGTTTGTTGTTGTTAAATCGAGAAAATCGTTAAATTGATATTTGTTATATTAAGGTTGCACTGTACTGTAATTTACCAAAATAAAGTACTTAGTTGTTACTGGCCGATTAAATGAAAATATGGGTGTTTATAAAAAATATTTAAGACGATAATTACATACTTAATATGTCGCACCCCTAGATGAAAACACCACTAACTCAAAAATACTTACGTAAGTTAATGGCGTTTTTGAAAGTATCGCATGAATAGCTACGCGGAGTTAAAATTCTTTTAACTGTTAAAAAAATATTCTTACCTGTCCACTTCTTCCAGCGGTTACTAAAAAGCTTGTGATATCTCCACTTAATTTTGGTTTAACAGGAAGAAATATTTCTGATTCCTTTTTGTGGAAAGACATTAGATGTTTCCTTAAGCCTGAAGTGTTTCTGTTTTTCATTTTTATTTCAATCTTTTTATGTTGGCACAATTTACACAAAGCAGTTTGGGATGCATGAATTATTCTTTTAGATCTGTGACTCAAACTCTCGTTACTCGGACTAGAATAATTTGAATCTTCGTCACTCATATTAAATTGTACACGTGATACGTTTTTAGAAAACAACGAGAATTAGTAAAAACAATTATTAAGTTAGAATCGAAGCACAGCTCAATTGGAAATGACTGGAATTAAAATAATTCCTTCATTTATAGTACGTTTCCTTGCTTTTTACCGCGCCGCCTCGCCACGTGCCGGCTCTATGAAAAGGATGCCGCCGCAAATCGAACGATGCCGCGTGCGGCGTACAAACACACACTAAATATTACCTACTTGTACAGACGCGACCCGTGAATAAAATATATGTAAAGAATTAGTGCCAATCACTATTCTTTACATATAAGTGAATGTTTTGGCGTGCATCTATACTAATATTATAAAGCTGAAGAGTTCGTTTGTATGTTTGATGACAGAAGTTTTAAAATAAATAAATAAATCCTGAACGTCACTATACCTCCAAAGTTACTATTCCTCGTGGACGAAGTCGCGGGCACAGCTAGTTAATACTTACTCTCATCATCTCTCTCAGAGATATTCGAACACTTTTTTGCTATTTTTTCTTGTAAAAACTTAAGAAATATAATGACTAAATGTACAATAATAGTACCTAAGTAATTAGTTTAAAACCATATAAGTAATCAATATTATAATTACTTACTAGAATGAATTATTATGACATCTACTACCTATCCTCACCATTTTATCCTAATCATAATACTACTTGCGTGATCAGTATAATGTATTCATTTTCATTCTAAGCACTCTGAAACTTATTTATTCTTTGGAACACCTGTAGGTACTCTTAAAATTCGAAATTATTTTGCATGAATAGTGTCAAATGTTATGATTTCGGCGCGGCGGCAACGATTGTTTTAGATTTCAAAAGAAGCCGCCGGCGCGTGTATCATAACCATGTACTTCCGAAAAGCGGCAAATTTCTTTGAGAAGTAAGTACAAAACCTTTGATGCCGCATTATCAAAGTGCCGATGGTTAAAACATAACTATGCATGCACTCAGTTTGATTTTAATAGATATTTTTTTATTCGCTATGTTTATGGTATTAGTCGTAATGCGCATAGGTCCAGTTTTTCATATTCTTTGATATAGTTTTTTGCGTCTCATAGAATTCCTAAGCGTACCTACCTACCTATACACCGAACTGTTACACCTAACTACTCCGTGAAATAGCGCTAAGTCCTAGCTGCAAGACGCAAGAGTCTTGCAGGCTATGTCTTGTTCTTGCTCAAGTCTTGCACGGTCAGTCTTGGTCTTGGTCTTGCTAAAAATACGCGGTCTTGTTCTTGGTCTTGGTCTTGCAAAAACGCAAGAACAAGACCAAGACTGCAAGACCAAGACTGAATTTGGGCAACACTAATAATGTACGGTAGGACTGTCACAAGCATAATTTTGTATAAAAGCCCTGTTAAATAAATAAAGATAAAAAAGACAATATTTAAAAGAGAAAATAAAACATTATTTATCAACACAGCATAGTTACTAAGTCAAATTTGAAGTTCTTTGGTCTATAATGAACGATGAAAGAAAATAGCGCCCGGGGATCTTTTACCCACTATAAATTATGTAATTATTTTTTCGACTCATTATTAGAAAAATATAACTACTTCGTATTATATGTCTTTTGTTCTATCAGGTACTAAGTGGATTAGCTAAAAAAGGTAAAACCGTTGTATGCACTATACACCAGCCTTCGTCTGAGCTATACGCTATGTTCGACAAGCTACTAATAATGGCCGACGGCCGAGTCGCTTTCCTCGGTTCACCAGACCAGGCTACGGACTTCTTCAGAGAGTAAGTTAATACTTATAACTTAACCTATACAGTTCCGAAACGCAGGATGATGTATGCATCCGGAAAATGATAATATGTGGAATGCTTGTATAATATTGTTAAAAAAAATAAAGTATGTAAATAACTTCAGATGAGTACGCAACACGACAAATAAAGCAATATTTGAGCGGCTTCTATGTTTTTGTATCAGAAAATAAGAAAAAGTTATATCCTTGATCTTTATTCTTGGAAACAGATCTTTCTTTTGTCATATTTTCATGACCCCTCTGGAAATATATACTACTTACATAAGTTTATCACAGTTGAATAGTCAGCAGTGTTATAGATTGGTGGAAGTACCGAACAACTGACTATTAGACTTAATAGACATGCATGTTCTGTGAACCTTAAAAACTACGAGTGTAACTTTAGGCATTTTTCTTCTTCATCTTTTTCGTAGGCTCGGAGCAGCATGTCCCGCGAATTACAATCCCGCAGACCACTATATCCAACTCCTGGCCGGTATACCTGGTCGGGAGGAAACTACTCGACATACTATTGATACTGTCTGCACTGCTTTCGCCAAATCCGAATTAGGGTGCAAGATTGCTGCTGAGGCTGAAAACGCCTTGTATCATGAGGTAAGACATTATAAATCAGATGACTGTAGAAAACTAACTCAAGGTCTCAAGTATTTGATCACAATAATCGATATTTTCATAGAATCAAGAAAGCCTCACCTTTTTTTTTATTATTATTTCATAGTAATAATTGATAGACCAAGCAGGTGGGCCATCTGGTGGTTTGTGGAAAACCATCGTCTAAAAACAGAGCAACACTTCGCAGGGCTTACAAAGAATGCGTCTGCAACGTGCCACAGATGCGGCAGAAATAAGCATGGCTATAATAGTACTCCGGATGAGCTCACAAAAAGCATTACTACTACTACTTAAATATCCATTTTAATTTGAGCAGAAAAATCAAATTAAAGTAATTACAATTTACTTATTGTGGATCGTTATTCAAGTATCTACATTATATATTTGTTTCATGCTGCCTTACACCAGAGAAGAATAAAATACTGAGCTTTCCACAGACGATTTAAATCAATGCTTTTTGGTTTTCTACTAAATTTATTTAGAAAGGAAAGCAGTGTGCCGAATAATTTTCTCAATCATTTTGCATACCAAAAGTTTATTTATATCAGATAGTTTGTTGATAAGTTTTTTCGTTTTTATAAAATTTAAATTTCCTTGCAGCGTAAGATATCTACCGGTTGGGCAGATTCGGCCTGGTCCCATGCCGTCGCGATGCGGTCTCGTCGTTCCCCATACAAAGCGTCTTGGTGTGCCCAGTTCAGAGCAGTGCTTTGGAGATCTTGGCTTTCTGTTACTAAAGAACCTATGCTAATCAAAGTCCGCTTTTTGCAAACTATTGTAAGTATATTGTTTAAACTGTCTTTTTTCAATTGCCTACTTAAGTAATTTTCTATTTGTTCTCCTATTTGTTTTTATTTTGTAATTAAAAGGAAATGTTTATTTCTGCAGATGGTATCAATTCTTATTGGTGTGATTTACTTTGGCCAACGCTTGGATCAAGATGGCGTGATGAATATCAACGGAGCAATCTTCATGTTCCTTACTAACATGACGTTCCAGAACATTTTTGCTGTTATCAATGTAAGTTTTGAGTTGTCCAGATTTGATTTATTACCCAAATACAGGTTCAAATATTTTTGTGTTTCTCATATCGAAGCAAATATTTATTTTGATATAAGCTGTCTCTGAGAAACGAAAAAAGATACTAACGGAATCTTCGCTAATTGGTACAAGATACATTTTTCTTAGTCGTCGGCGAAATTATAACATTGAGATTATTTAAAACTGGGTTCATAAAACGCATCCTAATAAGCATCTTAACGTAAAAAAATAAGTAAAAAAAATTGTAGAGCTTCGTCAAAACAAACAGTTCGTCAAAGATTCATAAGAAATATCTGTTTCCCATCAGGTATTCTGCTCAGAACTACCAATCTTCATTCGAGAGCACCACTCTGGGATGTACCGCGCGGATGTGTATTTCCTCTCGAAGACCCTGGCCGAGGCGCCAGTGTTCGCGACCATACCTCTGGTGTTCACAACCGTTGCTTACTACATGATAGGCCTTAACCCTGCCCCGGAGAGATTCTTCATTGCGTCGGGCTTGGCTGCTCTTATTACCAATGTTGCTACTTCGTTTGGTAAGTTGGCCTTGGTTTTTGTTCAGTCTGTCTTAATCCTTTCTCATAGGTAAGGTAGAAACTCATCACCACAGATTTCTGCCTGCTGGTGGAATAGAGATTTTTTTTTCTGTGTCATGTGAGTTTGTGTATATACTTTATTATAAGTATTTATGTATATTATTTTTTTAAATATTCATCAGTTACCTTAGTACCCATAACAAAAGCTACGCTTACTTTGGGGCCAGATGGCGATGTGTGTATTGTCGTAGTATATTTATTTATTTATTACACTTGATGGCTTTCTTACTTTTTTTCTTTCTCTTCTTTTATACCGTCCTTTTTTATTCTCTCTCCTAATCATTATTCAAATTCAAAAATTCTTTCTTTATGTTGGCCTTTTACGAAGCGTTTATACATATATGTCTCCATTATTGCGAGTGAATAATGATAAAAACATTCGTAAACTAAATGTACACCCTGAAACTATAACCTTGAGTATTAGCTTATTGTTGCCAGTCTTCTTCGTTAGACAACATGGGTGCTCTCTGATTTCGGGTGTCTGGCGTCCAGGGGACGAGTGACAGATAGACACCGGAATGCCTGTGAAAGGACAGTTTCCTTAGATAAGCGCAACCTGGACTTTTAAATATAAAGTGTCTTACCACGACGTACCTACTCCCCACTAAGTGTAGTCCAAGCTCGGTACCCCTCCAATAACGAAAGGAGTCCTGTGGCCGTTCTAGAACTGGTTTACCAAATGTTATCTTGAAATTGTGACAGAAGGAGCCCATGGAAGTACCACCTCCTTGCTTATTTCTGCCGCCAAGTAGCATTGCTGATTTCAGAATAAGAAGAAGAAGAAGAAATACTTTATTGCACACAAAAATCGAAATATACATAAAATATAGAATAAGCAACAGAACAAAAATGCCTACAGGCATGCAAAGGCGGCCTTATTGCTGCAAGCAATCTCTTACAGGCAACCTCTGGCAGAAGGAAAAGCTGCAAGAGAGCGGGATAGTGCAATTATATTTACATATATATTCGAAAATAAATAGACGCACATATAAAATAAATATAAATATAAATACATATATAATTAAATATTGAAAAAAGAAAAATACAAATAATACACATTAATTAAGATATTTGTTCAAATTACTTCACTCAAAGACAGATAGTAGTCTTTAAGACGACATTTAAATATGGTTGGTTCAGGTATGAAAGGGATGATTGCCGGTGTAATTATAGGCAAATGAGGCTAAGCACCTATGACCTACGCCTCAGGTTAATTGACTCAAGGCAGCACAAAGAAGGACGTGTTCCTTGCATGGCCAAAAAATTTTCATCACCTTAATCATTCCTGCCTCACCACCACTCCGTACTATAAAAATAGGGAATTTTACACCGATGAAATTCGACGCTTTTAAAACTATATTTAAAAGTTACTAGTTGTACCCTGCCGCGCTTCGCTGTGGCACATTTTTATGGAATGGTTCAAAAATGAGAAACAAAACAAAGAATACATTACATATAAGATTAATTATGCAATACTTGTGGATATACAATATTTTTGTTTTTCCACTGTCTTCGTAGATATAAAGACTCGCGGATATGTGACTGATGCAAAAAATAGAAAAAAAACAATCCTTGATGCGTATTATAATATCATGCTAAAATTTCAGCTCGATCGGTGCAGAACTTTTGAGTTTTTGAAGCGTACACAAACCAACATAACATTTTTATATATCTAGATAGGCTCGTCTCAAAATATCATTCATCATAACAAATCGTATATACATGTTGGTAGTCTATTAAAGTCGATTATATTTCAGATTTATTGATCGTAAATCTGTCTATTAAACACACAATGTTAACAACGATTCATAATCCTTTAACATACTCCCAGTAACTGTAAGCTACTCGTGCTAATCTTTAATTGATAATAAATTTATTGAAGAACCTGTCTTTCAATCATGTTGAGGATATAATAAACGCCTATTAAAATATACAATATTATCGTATATCTTAGTCCATTCAATTATTGCTAATCATTATAAACTAGCTGTGCTTCCCGGGTTTATCCGCGTTATTATAGCGCACAGCAATCATCATTTATTTTAAAAGCGAAATTTCTTAGGAGGCGAGTCAACATTATTTTGGGGGAGAATTTTGAGTGAATTTTCAAGTCAAGTTTAGGTTTTTCGTTACTGAGAGAAAAAAGAGCTATATGTTAGATATAATAGGTTTTCTGTTAAAAAATATATATTACTTCCGGTCTGGCTTCTTGAAATTGTTGGTGCCCTCCCCCTTGCCGCTGAGAACACCTTAATAATAATAATAAATCTTTTATTTGAAAAAAAAACAACACATAAGAATCAACTTATAGAGTACACAAAAACATATCAATGAGAACATAAACAATAAAAAAAAGAAAATATCTCAAAATTAGTAACTAAATAAAATTAAATAAACTAAAAACAAACAAATATAATTCTATGTTAGCAGTGCAGTTGAGTTATAAATGGTGTAACTAACACAACTTTCTTTTATATATATAGATATAAAATATTAACGTTCCATGGCGACATTTTAACGAGAAATAAAATACGCTTAATCTAATAAAGATCTAAATGGCCGTTTGAATTTTAAGTTGAAGAAGGGCTTCGACTTAATTCATTACGAAATTCCGGGCTAACGAGGTCAGGTATAGTAACATAAACACGTGGTATCAAATGATACCGGCCGCGGTTTGTGGGAAAATGTTCACGGATAGGTATATCTGTGTAACAACACAGATATACCTATCCGTTACATTGGAATGTATAATGATATGTTCATACTCATCTAAACTAATAATAATACACATTTTGTTTTTGCATGAATGCATTTGAAAAACCGGTTTTTCATCTGACAGCCATGTTCTAGAGGAAGGTTACAGATTATTTAACATCATGCATCATGTTACGTATTTTATATAATGACTAGCTGTTGCCCGCGTCGTACGTGTTTATTATGGTTTTCTACAAATCCCGTGGGAATGGTTTTGTTTCCTGGAATGAAGCTTATATTACTCTCCGTCTTATCAACTAACTCCACGCCAAAAATCAAGTTGTTTGGTTTCTTATTAAGGACGTAAAGGAAAGACAAAAAAACAAAAATACGTTTTATTAATTTATTTATTCACTTTATTACACAACCGAAAAAAACGGTATACAAACTGGGGACTTAATGCTAGAGCATTTACTACCACGCTTCGGACGTGCGAGAAAAACGAGTGAGGGTGTGGCCTAAATTTTAGGAAGTAAGAAATATATTATACATATTTTACATATATTCGTTACATTTGTATATATATGTATATATATTTAATAGGTTGGAGAAAAAGTCTGTTCACATTATAGTATGTATAATCTTGTAATAAAATCTCTTTGGCTATTCTATTTGTATCTGGCTGGTTTTGGTATCATTATTAAAAGTTTAAATTTTAAAGAAGATAATTCCAAATTCAAATTAGGAAAATGTGTGTGTGTGAAGATGAGTACATCTAATGAAGAAATTCTATACATTTTAAAATTTTACTACAAAAAAGTAAAAATGCAACGCAAGCCGCGAAAAAAATTTGCGATGTTTGTGGTCCTAGTCCAGCGTCTGTGTAGCACAAATTTGGTTTAAGCGTTTTCACTCCGGAAATTTTATGTCAAACATGCACCTCGCTCGCTCTGGTCGCCGGACGGATAAAATGGATGCGATTTTTGAAAAAGTGGAGCAAGATCGGCATATCAGTAGTTACAACGTAGCTGAAGAACTGGGAACTGGGGGCCAGGCAGCCGGTCAGGCTGGCGTGCAGGCGGGCGGTTAGACAGGCGGGCAGGCAGGCGGCCAGGCAGCTGGCCAGGCAGACGGGCAGGCAGGCAGGTAGACAGGCGGGCAGGTAGGTGGGTAGACAGGTGGGCAGTCAGGCGGGTTGATTGGCGTGCAGGCAGGCGGGTAGACAGGCGGGCAGCCATGCGGGCAGGCAGGCGGGTAGACAGGTGGGCAGGCAGGCGGGCAGGCAGGAGGGCAGATAATTTTAATCGAAAACCTAAAATCAAAGTTTCATGGATGTAACTCGAAAAATAAATGGATAAATGCAGAATTATATACAAATTTTCATTCCCCCTTTTACCCTCTTAGGGTGCATATAAAACGAAAAAACAGATATAAGATAAACAACAAAATTTATAGATGCCTTTGCATTTTTGAAAATGGAAAATAAATGGAAAGGCGGGTCATATTGCACGTATGGATAAGGAAAATGGACACATAGAGTAACTATAGAGAATCGTGGGGGAAAATGGAGGAGCCCTTCACCCTTGTAGTGGTCTATAATGAAACATGATTATATCATTTATTGCTAAGAATTTAATAATATATATCTTTTTCATGCATGCACAAGTAATGTATTAATAATTGATAATATTCGTTATGGAAATAAAGAGGCTGTAATAAAATGATGTGTAATAATGAGAGAGTCACAATCACCATGTAATTTGGGGCATACATTATATCACCGCACCAGCCAGTTTCAAAGGTTGTATGGGAAATCTACCACACAACCTTTGAAACGGGTCTTATTGCTAAACCAATCGCTTTAGCGATAAGACCGCCTATGCACGCTTAAATAACTAGCAACTAAGTTCATGTGTTGTTTTTTTTTTCTTTATGCAAAAAGACTGTTTCGTGTGTGCATAAAAAAATTCAAAGAAACATGCTACGACCCTTAGGAGACACTCACTCGGAAGCACAAATGAAGTCGATAATAGCCAAGTTGGGCGATGCGACTTGGTGGTTCGTAGAATAAAGTTTTTCGGGGGGAACCGCTGGTAATATATGCGAAGTGTTTGTAAGTTCTTTCATCAATCCTACAAAAATGACTGACACCTTTTTTACCCAAATGCGAAATTATCTTAACTCTCACTTAATCTATATACTTTAATTTGACGGCTTGGCGTCAAGTCTCTTTTTAGTATAACTACCACCGCACAGGTTCGGCTCTAAAACTTCATATGCAACGCTACCGGGTGCCCCTGGTTCGTGCGCACTACAGACATCAAACTCCCCACTTTTGCTCAATATTTCAAAAAAACTATTGAAAATTTACTTTGAGAAGTCTTTCCGACATCCCAACTAAGCCGTTCTCCATACCCGTGCTCTGTGGTGGGCCGGTAATGGGTTGTAATGGGTTGGATATGATGAAGTTTAATTGGCTACTCTCCGGGAAAAGCAGGAGAATCTGTATGTAGTTTATAATTTCTTCAAGCTTTATATTCCACACCAAACAGATCTTCGGCAATGTACCTCTCTCAATCATTTTTTAGTATAGCAAATTTACGTATATTTACGTATTAATAAGAGGTACAGTTTAAGCAGCTAGCAAAAGCGAGCGAAGCTGCGGGCAGTTAGGGTATCTTATGATAATAGGCCTTGTAAACTAATATACAGTCTTCGGTTGGTACTAATGACTAGCGGATTTAGATCTGGGTCAATTGGTAACTGTATCATGTGTAAGTTGCAATATGGGTTGGTTACAGTGTTTGCCGTGGCGTGAACATCATACACATAAAAGCATTGCCTATCCTTAGCCTATAGCGGTGATAGCCTCGTGGTCTTCAGCCTTCCTTTTGGGGCGACCGAAACGGTCCTCGGCACGCATTTATAACTTTCAGAGTTATGTGCATTTTGAAGAAATTAAATAACTCTTGGGTTTAACGGTGTTCTCCAAAATGTTCTTAAAGGCATGTGTAGTGTAACAATTCGAACTGCACTAACGTGGATGGATTAAGATCTAAACTCTGTTGTTTTGGTTTTAGCATTTTTTTACGAACCACCTGCCTTATCTACCCTTCTTTTTGTTGGGTTCTGTTTGTTGTTTATAAAAAATCAATTACCTTATTTAGAAAACGAATGATCTACATTCCTACAGAGTTATATATTTTAATTACCCGTATATGTTTTATTCCAACGTATTTTAAACTTGTTAAGTAAGCAGGTTTTGGTAGTTTAACAATTAACTTACGGGCGCATATTTTAACGTAGGTAGTGCAAATGTATTATTATATGTATTATTTCCAACTGTTGTGCAATTTTGCGCAATCATTTTAATGTCAACTGCGACGCTTAAGCCATTAATTTTCTTACAAACATAATAAGTCATTCTTAACATAAGCTGCAGAGTTAACTAAAGATAACGTACTAACTTACCTGGCATATTATTTTGTATGCATGGTGCATCAATATTCATTACTTACGAAACTGTTTTATATTTAAGTAAGAAAACACAATACCAAAATTTAAAAGTAGTTATAATAGTAATTTATTCAACTGTTACGTAATAAGGGTAATTCCAGCACTAGTGGTTTTTTGTTACGAGGATTGCCGAGTATCAAATTAGAACGGAGGAAAGTTAAAATTACTGATTCTGAGTAGTGGCATACTAGATTTTATCTAGGTACAACCCGGTTAAATCAATTTACTAAGAACCAAAATGTATACATTTTTAAGCATTTACATTTTTATTTGTCGTACCGTTATGCAAAGGCCCTCCAAGCCAATAGAGCACTGTGTAATTTCCAGCGTGATACTTTTTTTTACACACAACAGCAAAAATCAATTCCGGGAATTTTCCGGAAACCCGGGAATCTATTACTAGGGACGACGTGGTCATTAGATGGATAGATGAACACACAAATTATCCGGAAACAACACAATGAGACAAAATAATATTTATTTTATAAGATCCTCTGCATGCAAAAGCGGTCTTATTACTAAAGCAATCTCTTTACACTTGATGAAAGATTAATCTAAGTAAGATTATAAAGGTTAGCGGCTCAATATATAAATTATTCTGAATATAAACATATTAAACCTACTAACATTAATATTTACTAATACATATTATAGATATAGATATAATACTTTAATTAATGGCTAGTAGAGAAAGAGAATCTTTAAGACGATTTTTAAAAATATTTCGCGGTTCTGAGCTTCGAATATCTTTGGAAATGTGAGAGTTTAAAATTATATGAGTTGATTTTCCACCAAGCCTTCACCAAACTGTACAACATTTATTTTTTATTTACCATCCTAACAAGGTCTTTGCCCTCTTAAGGGAAGAGATATCCCATTATGGTATTGAACAAAGCCCCCTTTGTATATTTATCTTCTTTAACGTAATATGAAAATATTTTTTTCTGTTCAATGTACAGACAAGTAACAGTACTATTGAAGTGAGTTTATTAAGAGTCCTTTGTATTTAATACTGACGTAGGTATCTAGTAATTAGTTTAAATGTTTTAATGTACAATTTATGACCCAATCGCTCAATAAAGCTTTTTTAGTAGAATTCTTTAATGATTTCGTGTTCTGTAATGACTTGTCAAACCGCAGTATTAGTTTTTGAATATGTGCTGCAATAACTACTTCCGGCCTCGTTGGTCTAGTGGTTCGTATGTTCTACGGATCACGAAGTCTTCGATTTGATTCCTGCGTTGGCCAAAAGATTGTTTTGGCGTGTCTAGGCGTCCTATAAAACATCTAAATGATATCTCAACTTTTACCACTTCTATCTACTATGTACATCTATATTTAAAATTATATTACATACTATATCAATTTATTATTTAAAAAAAAACCTTCCGCGGGTTTTCCTTCAAATTATTTCTGCCCTTATTGCTAGCATTATTGCGTGTCTGAGTGGCGTGGGTGCCGGCACATGAGGTTTAGTGTCCGTTCACACGGACCGGCTCGGACCGGAGAGCAGATTTTGATAGCGATTAAAATAGACTGTTGGAAAGTTGACATAAGGTTTATTTTTACATATCACCTCTTTTGTTATTGAGAATGCCGGAGAGCAGACCTTACGCGGTTAGTGTGAAAAAATAAAAGGAGCCGACCGGCTACGTATGATTTCCGATGACGCGCTCGTCCGCTCTCGCGCAGCCGAACAGCTCTGTTTGCAAATTGCATACTCTATGTGCTCCAGCCGGTCTATGTGAAAAAAAGCGTGGTCGCTCCGGCCAGTTCCAACTGTACGCGCGCCGGAGGTCTGTATGTAAAGAAAACCACCGTCCGATTCTGTCCGAGCCGGTCTATGTGAAAAAAAGCGTGGTCGCTCCGGCCAGTTCCAACCGTACGCGCGCCGGAGGTCTGTATGAAAGGAAACCACCGTCCGATTCTGTCCGAGCCGGTCTATGTGAACGGACACAAACGGCAATATTAGTAGGACGTGTTTCTTGCATGCCTACAAATTGCTGCTCTGTTTATACACGATTTCTTTTTGAATTTGATTCACGTTGACGACTTCTCTGGCCAGGCGGGGAGAGCTGTGGTTATAAGTTTGAGGTCCCGGGTTCGTTTCGGGAATATATTATTTTCGAATTTTCTCTAGTCTGGTCTGGTGGGAGGCCTCGGCCGTGGCTTGCTACCACCCTACCGACAAAGAAGTGCCGCTAAGCGATGTAGCGTTCCGGTACGATGTCGCGTAGAAATCGAATCAGGGACTGCAACATCATTTACCACCAGGTGGGATAGCAGTCAAGGGCTAACTTGAAGTGAAAAAAAAAAAGGGGGTGTGCCATGTGCCTTGGTCCGTTAATCTACTATATAAAAAAATGTGTGAGGCGTCATGACACCTGACAGATGTGAACCATTGAAACTGTTTTATATAAGTTATATGCATAAAAGAACACGAATCAGATATAGCGAACTTGAAAGATAAAGCTTTATGACCTGATGACTGTACATTACTCACATTTTTAAAAAAAAATATTTTATTTGAAATTGGGACAACTCAACTTCGTATAGCACATACATTCCATCATACAGCGTGGCGTAGTGTCGCCACGGCCTGTATCGCCACACCGACTATCAAGTTTACCATCGCCTATACACATGTTTCACATTAAAAAAATTGTAAAAAATAAATATATAAAAATAGTTTATTTGGGTAAATAAAATTTACTGTAAACGCTAATGGTTGGAGCCTCCTTTTAAAGGTAGTATCACAATCCCTGTATCAGAAAACACCGCTCTTCCCTAAAAAGAAATAAACATAAAGACGAGGATAGGTATACAAACACATATAATGTAACAGTGAAGTTAATAGGTTGCTTTATCATCTTCCAGGTTACCTGATATCATGTGCAAGCAGCAGCGTCAGCATGGCTGCGTCTGTGGGGCCGCCAATCATCATACCATTCATGCTGTTTGGAGGATTCTTCCTTAACTCGGGGTAAGATCTCTTTATTAGTGGCAGTAGAGCTTCTTGTGACAGCTATTCAGGGGAAGTATTTCGGCCACTTAGAAGGATTACTTTGCTCCGGTCTGGATATGGTTGCCGGTGTAATTACACAAAGCATATACCTACGCATCAGGTTCATGGTCACAGGGTCACAATTTCAAGGACGTCCTCCTTGGATGCCTTGTGAAGTTTTGTTCTTTTTATAGGCGACCGACATTTATTACATTTAAAATAAAAACTTCTTTTACCAAGTGCAATAATTGTATTCAAATTCTAGCTCACTAAACACCTTCAGATTAACTATTTCCATTTTACTCGAAATAGAAACGATCGATGTGCTATACAAAACAATTGGATACATATAAAAATGTTAATAAATGAATGTCTATCAATATTATTTTTACAAACGGCTTATGGCTATTGAAAAGAATACTTACTATTAACTTAAAGACCCATGTTTAGCAAAGATATTTGCTTTCCTATATTAATTAAATACTAAAAAGTCACGTAAACTGTAAAGTAGAATCTAACACAGATTAAACTTCCTTACAAGACGCTGAGATTACTATACTTGGCACTAGCAGACTCAATAATTGGATACGGTCTGAGTAGTTATGGTAGAACATATAAAACAAATATTACCCGAATATACAACCTACAACTAAAAATGTTAAAAACCATAGTACCTAAAAAAATCAAACTAAAATACTCAAAGGAATGCCATGAATAATTAAAGGGCGAGATGGCAATTTTCGGAAACTGCCTAGTTATAAAAAGTTTATTCTACCGAAAACACATAATGTGTACGGAAGAAGGAATTATAAATACATATTACCCAAAATATTTGAAGATCTCCCACCTGCTTTGCAATGTGTAAATGGAAAAAAACATATATTTTTAAGAAATTGTAAAAGACATTTTT